>NW_005356121.1:113835-121963 GCF_000412655.1 Myotis brandtii
CTCACTCCCCGCCAGCCGCCGCCAGGACACCTCGCTCCGTGCAGCTCGCCATCCACCCTAGTGACGCCCCACTGCTCTCCATCGGGCACACGGTGCACGGAACTGTCAATGCCGCCCCAATTCTGTGTCGCTGACCTTTTCTCATTCTGTTGTATTCCATTTGCAGATTCCATATGCATGTCCGTTTTGCTCAGGAATATCTTTGATGGGCTTCTCTTTCCCCTGAGATCGTTTGTAAAGGGTTCTGGGGATGAGGGTGGATGGAGTTAATGTGTCACCCTGATATCCTGGAGTTCAGTAAATGCTTGCTGGTTAAGTGAGTGTATATAAAGAAGTAAATGAGCATGTAACGGAGAAAACTCTGAACTAAACATAGGAAAGTCTAGCATTATACATTTTTTCTGTGGAATCAGTCACCAAAGAGAGGACCTTGATACTCACCTTGCCTACCCAATAAGGGTTGCTTTTTAAATTGTACAGTATACAAAATATGACTGTTCAGTTCGCTTGAAAAACCTGTAACATATCTTATCTTGGTCACACAGTGTACAACGTTCTTATTTTCTGCCCCTTAAAGAGTAATCCCCGTCCTGACTGGTTTGGCTCAGTGGATAGAGCGTTGGCCTGTGGACTCAAGGGTCCCTGGTTTGATTCCAGTCAAGGGCATGTACCTTGGTTGCAGGCACATCCCCAGTGGGGGGTATGCAGGAGGCAGCTGATCGATGTTCCTAACTCTCTATCCCTCTCCCTTCCTCTCTGTAAAAATCAATAAAATATATTAAAAAAAAAAAAAAGAGTAATCCCCACCCAAAGATAGAAAATGCCACACCAGGTGATCTACCCTCCACTTTTCCTCTTAGAGTCCTATTTTTCTGCAGATTCTTATATATTTCATCCTCTGGCCTATCAAGCTTTTCTAAACCTACTCTACTTTCTATCACATAATAATATGAAAGCAAAAACATCCATGAATTATTTCAATTGCTCAGAAAAAGACTGCATACCCAAGATTACAGCTTGATGACTACATTTCACATTTAGACATTAGTCTTTTGTCCTCTGGCTAAATATATGATACTGTATTCTATTTTATATATATATGGCTAATATGCTAAGTGTCCCTCCGCCTGTCTGACCAGTCACTATGATGCGCACTGACCATCAGGGGACAGACGTTCAACGCAGGAGCTGCCGTGAGGTGCACTGGCCATTTACAGAGAAACAGCACGGACCTGGCACTGACAAAGCAACACTTGGATTCCCCCAAGTGGGACACAGGCCCCGCCACCACCCCGGAGCAACACCCCACCAAATTGCAGCCAAAATGTGGTCCACAGCCCGGCCCAGAAATGGTGGCTGTGGGCGCCCGGTAATGACGTCACATAGCAACACCTGGCTTCCTCTTCCTAGCCTAGCGACCACTAGCCTCCTTTGAGTTTCTTCAGCCCAGGAACACGACTTGCTTTATAGCCAGGTGCAAACATTTCACACTTTAACCAAATGTTTGTGAAGCATTTTCCTGTGCCTCATCTCATTTGTTCCTCACAGAAGTCCTGGAGTAGGTAGATAGGAGACTCGGTAGAATCCTATTTTCTTTTCATTAGCTGAAAAATGGAGATTTAGAAAGTTTAGAAACTTGACCCAACTGAAAAGAAGTAAGAAATGGTGGACCTTGAAAATGACTTCAGGTTTTCTCACTGCACAGAATATAGTCAAACACTGCTGCAGTTAAATATTTTACCCTTTGTTCTCCCTGCGTGATCTACAATAATAATCTGCTTTGTGTTGATATTTACTGCTGTGTTGCTGACAATTACCTAAAAGAGAAGTTGGGGTTCTTCACTGGGCTGGAAAAGATTTAGCTAAATCAGAAATCAGGTCTAATTAAGCAAGTTTATCTACATGTTATAAAGCTCTTGCTGGTGCCAACTGCACGCGTGTGTTTCGATCTGTCATTGCGTAAATTTGGTTGACACTTCTATTATAGAGAAAGGGCAAATAGCAATATTGAAATATTTCTTCTAATTAATTTCCTTTCAATGTGCATGAATCCGTGCACCGGGCCACTATTACATATATAAAATTACATTGTATTTACAATGTGCCATGCATTGAGCTTAGCACTCTGCATGTGTTATCACATTTAAATCTTCTAGAAGTCCCATAAGGCACTGTTACTATGCCTATTTTACAGATGAGAAAACTATGACTAACAGATATTGACTATGTCTAAGTTCACATGATTAATAAGTAGCAAAGTCAGGACTTAAATGAACAAATCCAAATGACTCTAAGGACCCAGCTCTTAATTTCTACCCCATTGTCCAGAGCTGTCAGAATTAAAAGTCATCCTTTATTTTGTTAAAGTCATCCTTAAACTTAAAAGAAGTAAAGGCAGCCTAACCGGTTTGGCTCAGTGGATAGAGCATCGGCCTGCAGACTGAAGGGTCCCAGGTTCGATTCCAGTCAAGGGCATGTACCTTGGTTGCGGGCACATCCCCAGTAGGGAGTGTGCAGGAGGCAGCTGATCGATGTTTCTCTCTCATCAATGTTTCTAACTCTCTATCCCTCTCCCTTCCTCTCTGTAAAAAAAACTCAATAAAATAAAATAAAGTAAAGTAAAGGCCTGTGGAGCCTTTTCTTTCTCTGTATCCTTCTAATATCCAGGTACTGCTCACCGCCCCCCCCCACCACCACCACCACACACACACACACACTTTGAAACATTAACTCATTCCCCCACCCAAAGATAATTTTCCATCAAATATTTCTTGCTATGAGTTAGATATTTTATTATGCTTCTTTTTTCAAACTTTTTTTTTGACATTTTCTATGTATGTATATGGAATTTGGGGAGCAGGGGTAAAAATATTAAAAATTGAAAAGCTAGGGAAGAATTAGACACTTTTTCTGTAAATTCAGAAAAATTAAAAGATTAAGAATTATTTCTAATATACAATATATTTGCTGGAACTTTAAAAAAATAGAAACAGGCCCTGGCTCAATTGGTTAGAATGTCATCTCGATGTGCCAAGGTTGCAGGTTCCATCCCCGGTCAGGGCACATACAAGAATCAACCAATGAACGCATAAATAAATGGAACAACAAATGGACATCTTGCCCCAGCTGATGTGGCTCAGTGGATAGAGTGTCAGCCTGCAGACTGAAGGGTCCCAGGTTCGATTCTGGTCAAGGGCACAAACCTCAGTTGCAGACTAGATCCCCAGCCACGTGTGGGAGGCAACCAATCGATGTGTCTCTCTCTCACATTGATGTTTCTCGGGGAAGGGATCCACCCTTCTATATAATAGAACATATCTGTAATTCTTCATGAGTGTTAGTTGACGTTGAGCAAAATGCTTCTTCATAATATTGGTGACTAATACAGCACAATACACATTTCGGAAGCATTGAAGAGCTGTGTGTTATATGAAACTATGAAACATAGTATAGTGATATGATTCATGTATTCAAATCCCAACTTTAGCACTCAATAACTAAGAACTTAAGTCATTAAACTGCTCTGTTACTCAGTATCTCATCAGTAAATGGGGACAATAATAATTCCTACTTCGTGCGTGTAATGTGTCAATAGTGCATGAGGAAAGGGGAACCTAGAGATTGAAAGAGGCTTAAAACATATATTGACCAAATACAACATATATGGATCAAGAGACATATCCGTGAAATACAATATGTGGACATTTGGGGGAAATCCTGATTTGAAAAAAGCAGCTGGAACAGATATTATAAAGCAATTGGTGAAATTTCAGTCCTGACTGTGGTGATATCAAGGAATTATTGTTATATTTTAGATGTGCTAATGAAATTGTTATTATTTAAGAATCTTTATCTTTTAAAAATGTATACAGAAATATTGTCTTGAAATGCTTCATGACAAATTTATTGTCATAAATTTGCTTCAAAATAATAAAGTGATGGCATAGATGATGAAAGATTTCCCATTGTTTATTACAACATGGTTTATTTTTTTGTTTGTTTTTTACTACTATACTCTCTACTTTTGTATGTGTCTGAAGTTGTACACAATAATTTGTTTTTAAAGTGCTGGAACATAGTAAGGATGTTGTAAATCTTTACTATTATTATATGCTTTGTATTCATAATATTATCTACTGTTCCTTTATACCTTTCAGGTTACGTGTTTTTATTTACATTATGTCTTCTGGTATTCGCACTAAACTAGAAGGTAGGTATTATTATGCCCATTTTATAAATGAGAAGACTGAGCCAGAGACAAGACTGCAAGCCCAGGAAATATACCACCTCCACTCTGCCAGCTACAGGGAACTCGTGGTAAAAGGACAGGAGGTCCCCTCAGCCGCTGCCACAAGGTCCTTGCTTCCTTAATGGCTGTAGTCAGATCTAGGAGGGAGAGAATAAACGGAAGGCACAAAATGGTTCATTTAGAGAGACTTATCCAACAAAAGTTGAGCTCACATTTGCACATCAGGAAAAATCCTAGCTGCTACTGTAAAAGGCCATCTCAGAAGAATGGAACACAGCAGAAGGGATTAAATCATAAGGGGAAAGTTCTCTCCAGTTTGTATTTCCTTTACATAACTATTATTTTAAGTTTTACTAATTTAACTTTATATCCTCTACCTAACCTGTTTATTCTTGCAAAAAAAAAATAATAAATCTAAAACTAAGGCTAGGGGACAGCGATGAGACACTGTGTGGAAAGCAAGGTTGAGAAGCAGAAGGTCACACCCTTTACTCTGAGGCCCAGCCACCGAACAGTTCTGTTCCACCTTAAGAAGCCTTTGCCGCTCCCGCAGCAAGAGGCACTCGGCTCCGCCCACTCCCGTGTCAGCTTCGACCCGGGAACGTGGGGACGGGGGGAGAGGCGCACTGAATGGAAAGATTGGCGCCAGGGCTGCAGGGTCTCTCCTTCCCCGGACTCTCCCCGCCCGGGAAGGAGCGTGTAGAGCACCCGGCATTGGGGTTCTTTCCCAATGTACTCGGGGTGGGGATGTGTCCTACTAAATTGGGGTGGAGGAGAAGTGAGGGGTGGGGCTCATCTTGGGGTGGAGTCGAAGGGGGACAGAACTGGGGCTTATGAGATAGACACTATGCAGTGACTCCTAGTTAAAACAAATAAAAAAAATGTAAGTTCACGCGGTCCGGACGCACCTTTTCAAGCCATTTCCAAAAGAGGGGCAAGTTTTCCATTCTCCGCCCCAATTCCCCTTCTTGGTTTTAATTGATTGGGTTTAAGGTAGGCTGGGACCGAGGTTGCCTGTTGATTGGCTGCCTAAGTCATCCATCAGGATGACGCGACGCGGGGGGTTGGCTATTTGGGGAGGAAGTGGGGGTTATTTTGGTACCGCCTACCCCCACTACTGATTGGTCGGGATTTGCGGCGATGTGAAGCGAGGCGTGAAGAAGTCGGCTGAAGGGAAGGGCCTGTGGGCGGTGCTCGCGGGGGACGCTGTCCGCGGAGGGACTGGGCAGAGCTCGCGGGACTCTGTTATAGTCGCTGAGGACCGAAGGGAGTGAGACCCGGAATGAGTTTCAAAGGGGACTGAGGGAAGGAGGAGGGAGACCCGCGGCACCTCGCTTGCCCTCCGAGAAGGTCATTTCCTGCTTGGGATCGTTAGTTTCCTGTTTACTCAACCGAGTCTGCGTGTCCCCCGGCTTTCTGGAATATACGTGAAAATTCAAGTCTTATGAGTCATTGGTCCCAGACTTCCCATTTCCTTACCCAACAAAATGAATGACAGAGGAAAGCGAGGGAGTTAGCCTTCGTTTAGGGAGAGAGAGGACATCTGAGGCTCTCGTGTGGGAAGCTAAGGGTGGCCCTGGATAACAGTGTCCAAGCAGGTGGGTTCCTATAGAAACCATTCACAGAATAGTGGGAGAGGGTGGGTGCAGGTGACGAGAACTGCAAAGATTTATCTGAAGGAAGGGCATTAATGGTATGCACATGCCTTGAGGAGAAAGTATGTTTTATTCATCCTTGTATCTCTGGTGCCTGGCATTGTCCGATACATTGTGGGTGATGGGGACCAAGCCATAAAGATAAACTTTTATAAAGTATGCTGAACAAATTCTAGACATGTCAGACCTTTTCTATGCCAAGTTTATGATCCTGGAAACATGTTTGACACTCGCCACCTGAGTTCATCCAGCCTTAAGTTGAGATGTAGATCTACTTCCCAGACCCACCTGCAAAAATACTACCATTTTCTCCTTACCCTGAGGCCTTTAAAATTGAAAGCAGATTTCCCATCAACCTGCCTTCCTAGAAAGATTGAAAAGATAGATGGTAATACATGGAAAGATATCCTCTACATGCAGTGAATGGAAAATGAAGTCTTTAACCTACAATCTGAGATTCAAGGGTGGGAAGGATTTACTATTGGAGTGTTGAAAGATACCAGCTGTATTATAAATTATTAAGTCACTTGCTTTCCAGCACAAATATTCACAAAGAGTCCAGACTTTTTTATATTTTTATGTTTTATTTATTGATCTTACAGAGAGAGCAAGAGAGAGACATCGATGTGTTGTTCCACATAGTTATGCATTCGTTGGTTGATTCTTATATGTGCCCTGACCAGGGATTGAACCTGCAACCTTGGCATATTGGGATGGTGCTCTAGCCAACGGTGGCCAGGACACATATTTTTGTATAGCTAGATTTCAGCAATGCTTTAACATGGCATAAAAACTGCTCTGGCCCTTGCCGGTTTGGCTCAGTGTATAGAGTGTCAGCCTGCAGACTGAAGGGTCCTCCGTTTGATTCCAGTCAAGGGCACATGCCCAGGTTGCAGGCTCCATCCCCAGTAGGGGGCGTGCAGGAGGCAGCCGCCAATCAATTCTCTCTTATCATTGATGTTTCTATCTCTCCCTCTCCCTTCCACTCTAAAATCAATAAAAATATATATATATTAAAAAACAACCCAAAACTGTGCTCTGAAACTGAGGGAATGGTGCAAGAACTTCCCACTAGTATTGTAACTATCCTTACGGCAGGTCCCTGCAAGGGCTTTTGGTCAAGATAGTAAATATGTAAATACCTTTTGTTTAAAAGAAACTATCTCACCTTTTTATGATTTCCTGGGATCTTCTAGGCCAAATAATTTACAAGTACAAGAGAGTGTATCATACTGGCTCTTCAGTATCATTATGGCAATAGTTTATGAATAAGGAGAGGAATAGGAGGCAAGTACATTTGCAGTAATGTAAGTATCATAGGAAAATTATTACTAGGCTATAAGTAATTCTAGTATAAGGTATAAGTTGCTTATGTCAAAGGGCAAGGGGAGATTTTAAGAATATTTTCAGTCCTGGCCAGTGTGGCTCAGTTGGTTAGAGCATTATCCTGTGCACCAAAAGGTTGCCAGTTTGCAAAGGACCTAAATAGACACTTCTTCAAAGTGCACTTACTGATGGCCAAGCGACATATGAGAAAATGCTCAAAGTCACTAACCATCAGAGAGATGCAAAATAAAACAACAATGAGATATCACCTCACACCTGTCAGAATGACTACCATCAACAAATAACAAATACTGGTGAGCATGTGGAGAAAAGGGAACCCTAGTACACTGCTGGCAGGAATGCAGACTGGTGCAGCTATTATGGAAAACAGCATGGAGTGTCCTCAAAAAATTAAATATGGAACGGCCATTTGACTCAGTGATCCCACTTCTGGGAATATACCAAAAACACCAATCAGAAAAAATGTATGCACCCCTATGTTCATAGCAGCACAATTTACAATAGCTAAGATCTGGAAACAGCCCAAGTGCCTATTAGTAGATGAGTGGATAAAAAAGTTGTGGTACATTTATACCGTGGAATACTATGCAGCAGTGAAAAAGAAGGATCTCATATCCTTTGAGACAGCATGGAGGGACCTGGAGAGTATTGTGCTAAGAGAAATAAGCCACTAAGAGAAACACAAGTATCACATGACCTCACGCATATGTGGAATCTAATGAACAAAATAAACTGACAAAATAGATCCAGAAACACAGAAGCATAGAACAGACTGTTGAATCTCCGAGGGAGGGTGGGGAAAGGTAGGGAAGTGGGAAGTGGTCAAAGAACTTGTATAGATATATGAATAACCCATGGAAACAGACAATAGGGTGGT
>NW_005356121.1:133754-140422 GCF_000412655.1 Myotis brandtii
AGCCAGACCCGTACCTGAGCTACGGATGGAAGAGAAGGAGGCCTTACAGTCGGGAGCACGAAGGGAGGCTGCAATACCCATCTCGATGGGAGCCTCCACCCTGGAGATCTCGGTCCAGAAGCCATGACCGCTTACCCTACCAGAGGCGGTACCGGGAGCGCCGTGATAGCGCCACATACCGATGTGAGGAGCAGAGCCCATCTTTTGGAGAGGACTACTATGGATCGTCACGTTCCCATCACCGTCGACGGTCCGGGGATAGGGAGCCGTACCGGACTCGCAACCATGCCCACCATTGCCACTGCCACAGACGCCGCCCCAGGTCTGGTAGCAGTGCCTCCTCGAGAAGCCAACAGAGCAGTAAGTGCAGCCGCCGGAGCGTGGAAGATGACAAGGAGGGCCACCTGGTGTGCCGGGTGGGCGATTGGCTCCAAGAGCGATATGAGATTGTGGGGGACCTGGGCAAAGGCACCTTTGGCAAGGTGGTGGAGTGCTTGGACCATGCCAGAGGGAAGTCTCGCGTTGCCCTGAAGATCATTCGCAACGTGGACAAGTACCGGAAGGCTGCCCGACTGGAAATCAATGCTCTCCAAAAAATCAAGGAAAAGGACCAAGAGAACCAGTTCTTGTGCGTCCTGATGTACGACTGGTTTAACTTCCACGGTCACATGTGCATCGCCTTTGAGCTCCTGGGCAAGAACACCTTTGAGTTCCTGAAGGAGAATAATTTCCAGCCTTACCCCCTACCACATGTGCGGCACATGGCCTACCAGCTCTGCCACGCCCTGAGATTTCTACATGAAAACCAACTGACCCACACAGACTTGAAGCCAGAGAACATCCTGTTTGTCAATTCGGAGTTTGAAACGCTCTACAATGAGCACACGGGCTGCGAGGAGAAGTCAGTGAAGGACACCAGCATCCGAGTTGCTGACTTTGGCGGTGCTACCTTTGACCATCAGCATCACACAACCATTGTGGCCACTCGTTATTACCGCCCACCTGAGGTGATCCTTGAGCTGGGCTGGGCACAGCCCTGTGACGTCTGGAGCATCGGCTGCATTCTCTTCGAGTACTACCGGGGCTTCGTACTTTTCCAGACCTTCGAAGACCAAGAGCATTTGGTGATGATGGAGAAGATCCTAGGGCCCATCCCATCACACATGATCCACCGTACCAGGAAGCAGCAATATTTTTACAAAGGGGCCCTGGTTTGGGATGAGAACAGCTCTGATGGCCTGTATGTGATGGAGAACTACAAACCTCTGAAGAGTTACATGCTCCAAGACTCCCTGGAGCACGTGCAGCTGTTTGACCTGATGAGGAGGATGTTAGAGTTTGACCCTGCCCAGCGCATCACCCTGGCGGAGGCCCTGCTGCACCCCTTCTTTGCTGGCCTCACCCCTGAGGAGCGGTCCTTCCTCACCAGCCGCACCCCCAGCAGATGACAGGCACAGGCCACTACATGAGGGGATGGAACTGGGCTGCCTGGCCCTCTCTCTCCAACTCCTAACCACTGGGCCCCAGGGCCAGAGCCACCCAAGGAACAGTGCAATGTGAAGGAAGGCAGGTGCCTGCAAGGGCGGAGACATGCCCAGCTGCCAGAAAGCACAGATTTGACCCAAGCTATTTATATGTTGTAAAGTTATAATAAAGTGTTTCTTACTGCTTCTAAAAAACAAACAAACAAACAAAAAAAACAAAAAGAAAGAAACACATCCTTGAGGGAGGGTTTAGAAAAAAAATTTAAAAAAAAAAGAAAATTTTCAATTGTGTTCATGAGAGAAAAGTGCACTTTGTCAGGACACATATCTAGGTTTCAGGTTCCATCCCCAGTGCAGGCACATAAGGAATCAATGTCTCTCTCTCTATATCTCTCCCTCTCTCTCTCTCTCTCTCTCTCTCTCTCCCCACCACCACCTATCAAATCAGTAAGAAACACATCCTGGAGTCCTGTGCCACACTGTGTAGGGAGATCCTTGTGGGAGTTTCAGCTTTCCCTTTTGGCGTTTCAGAACGGAGAAGAGCCATCTGCTGCTGGTGAGTCCGGAGATGGGAACAAGTGGGTGGGGGCGGCCGGAGTGAGGAAGACCTGTGGGTTCCTGAGCACCTGAGCAGTGCCCCGCTGACAGACATGTACCTCTAAAGGGAACCCACACTCGGGATTGGCTTCTTTTAAAACACAAGTGGTTAATTATGTGTTCCTGTCCCCCGTCCGAACCTTCAGTCACCTAAATGCCCTATCAAATTTTAGATATCCAGATCTAACCCCCGAGGAGTCAGGAAGGGGAACATTTGTATGGGGTAAAGCCAAGGCAAAGGTCCTCCAACACCCGCTGCACAGAGTGGCCCAGAGCCGTGGGCGGTAAAAACCTCGCTTTCTGTGCAGCGGCCCTGGAAGGGCCCAGTGGGCACTTTGCCAGGGAATGCTCATTCGGATTCAGGTTATTTTAGGGCACATGCTTTCATTATGGTTCGGGGCCTTCCTGAGCCATCAAATGCTTTTGCTAAAATTTCGGGAACCAGGATGTCAACCTGAACGAAGGGGGTGACAATCGCCTCCCGGTGCTGGTCAGAAAGTGCACGTGGACTACCTGCCCTTATGTCTCAGTGAGGCCGGGTTTGTGTACAGGCGGAGAGAGGTGAGAGTGTGTGTGTATAGGAGGACAGGGGTGAGGTTAGAGCCCTGGGCCTGAATCCCAGATACTCAGAACCAGATTGATTGGATCTTCCTTAATAATAAAGTGTTTCTTACTCTTTGTTAAAAAAATAAAAAAGAAAGAACGAAAGAAACACATTCTTGAGGGAGGGTTTTTAAAAAAAGACAAAATTTTTGCCCTGCCCTGCTTGGCTCAGTGGATAGAGCGTCAGCCAGCGGATTGAAGGGTCCCAGGTTCGATTCTGGCCAAGGGCACATGCCTGGGTTGCAGGCTTGATCCCCAGTGGGGGGCGTGCAGGAGGCAGCCAATCAATGATTCTCTCTCATCATTGATGTTTCTATCTCTCTCTCCTTCCTCTCTGAAATCAATAAAGAAATATATTTTTAAAAAAATTTTTAGTTGTGTTCATGAGAGAAAAATGCTCTTTGTTCCTGTCATTTTTACAAGTATTTATTTGAGCCAAACTGACAACATATACTGGGGAGCAAGATCTTTCAAATGCTGGGGAAAATTAATTTCTTTTATGCATTTGACATTATGGAGGGAACTATAGGGAAGATTCTAGGAAGGTGGGAGAAAGCAAGACAGGAATCCGATTACAAGTTAAGATTATGTGCTTTCTGTCTGGCGTGACTCTGTGGTTGAGCATCAAACTGTGAACCAGGAGGTCAAGGTTTGATTCCTGGTGAGGGCACATACCTGGGTTTAGGTTGCAGTTGCTTGCGAGCTTGATCCCAGTGAGGGGACATGCAGGAGGCAGCGGATCAATGCCTCTCTCTCATCATTGATGTTTCTTGAACACATCATGTGGGGGGGGGGGGGGGGTCTGATTACAGGATAGTTAAGATTATGTGCTCTCTTGAGGATGGTCATGCTTTAGAACAGTGGTTCTCAACCTTCTGACCCTTTAAATACAGTTCCTCATGTTGTGACCCAACCATAAAATTATTTTCGTTGCTACTTCATAACTGTAATGTTGCTACTGTTATGAATCCTAATGTAAATATCTGATATGCAGGATGGTCTTAGGTGACCCCTGTGAAAGGGTCGTTCGACCGCCAAAGGGGTCGCGACCCACAGGTTGAGAACCACTGCTTTAGAAGGAAGGATATACAAAGAGGCATTTCAAATGTGTGTGAACCTAGATTACACAGGAACAATGGCCAGGACTTGCTTAAGACAAAGATAAGCTTTTTACTAGAGAAGTTATATCCCTGAGCATGACTAGCTACCATGACCTGCCCAGTTAGGAATTTATGATTAGATCACCCCATGATGTTACTTTCTAGAGAACCCCATTTTTTACCCACATTCCTAATGTCATATGAATTATGTGGAAATGTACAAAATGATCTTTAGGTTCATAATTCATACACTGACAGCACTGTCACTTTCCCTTTGATGATGCCCAGTAAGCCAAACCAGAAATTGTCTCTGAGGCAACTTCGAGCCCAGCACTAAGTCTAAGGAAGAAAACAAAAACAAAAACCTGAGAGAGACCAAGATGGCGGCATAGGTAAACACCGGAGACTGCTGCCGCAAACAACCACTTCAAAAATACAACTAAAAGACGGAACGGACATCACCCAGAACCACAGGAAGGCTGGCTAAGGAGAGACTCTTCAACTAGAAGGAAAAATAACAGCACACCGAGGCTCAGAGGAGGCGCAGTGTGGAAAAAACTCAGGTGCGGAGGTGCGCGCGCAAAGCGGGCTGGTGGCTGAGAGCGCGGTTGTCGTTTTCGGTCAGGGGGGAGTCTCAGACTCTGAGCTCCAGATACGGGCGAATCGCTGGGGACTCGGACCCAAACGGGAGAAGCGGGAGTGTCTGGCATCAGTTGGAAGGCAGCTTTCCCTCCGAGGTTTGCAGCGGTTCCGGGGGTTCTGAGAAGCAGAGCCTCTGGGAACGGGACTGAGAGGGGCCATAACCGCTCCCTCCGCCCGCCCGCCCTGTTGAGCCCGCCCCGCCCAAGCCCTGCGCAGAGCCATTTGCCAGATCGCCTCAGGCAAAGGCTAGATTAGCACCTCCCCAGAGGACAGAAGTTTTCCGCGGCAGACACAGCTGATTCACACAGCCAGTCGGCCTGGTGGTCAAATCCCTCTAGTATTAACTACAACAATCAAGGCTCAACTAGAACAAGACTGCGCACAAAGACCACTAGGGGGTGCACCAAGAAAGCATAAAAAATGCGGAGACAAAAAAACATGACAGAAATGGAGGATATAGAGCTAAAAAACGCAATTTTGAGGGCTTGCAATAAACTTCTGGAGAGCCTCACGAAAACTAATGAGACCCTCGATGCTATGATAAAGAAACTAGAAATTAAGCATACACGCTCTGAAATAAAGAATATTACACCCAATAGCAGACCAGAGGAGCGCAAGAATCAAGCCAAAGATTTGAAATGCGAAGAAGCAAAAAACACCCAACCGGAAAAGCAAAATGAAAAAAGAATCCGAAAATACGAAGATAGTGTAAGGAGCCTCTGGGACAGCTTCAAGCGTACAAACATCAGAATAATTGGGGTGCCAGAAGATGAGAGACAGCAAGATATTGAAAACCTATTTGAAGAAATAATGGCAGAAAACTTCCCCCACCTGGTGAAAGAAATGGACTTACAGGTCCAAGAAGCGCAGAGAACCCCAAACAAAAGGAATCCAAAGAGGACCACACCAAGACACATCATAATTAAAATGCCAAGAGCAAAAGACAAAGAGAGAATCTTAAAAGCAGCAAGAGAAAGAGACTCAATTACCTACAAGGGAATACCCATACGACTGTCAGCTGATTTCTCAACAGAAACTTGGCAGGCCAGAAGGGAATGGCAAAAAATATTCAAAGTGCTGAATACCAAGAACCTACAACCAAGAATACTTTATCCAGCAAAGCTATCATTCAGAATTGAAGGTCAGATAAAGAGCTTCACAGATAAGGAAAAGCTAAAGGAGTTCATCACCACTAAACCAGTATTATACGAAATGCTGAAAGGTATCCTTTAAGAAGAGGAAGAAGAAAAAGGTAAAGATACAAATTGTGAACAACAAACATGCATCTATCAACAAGTGAATCTAAGAATCAAGTGAATAAATAATCTGATGTACAGAATGAACTGGTGATTATAATGAATCAGGGACATAGAAAGGGAATGGACTGACTATTCTTGGGGGGGAAAGGGAAATGGGAGATGCAGGAAGAGACTGGACAAAAATCGTGCACCTATGGATGAGGACAGGGGGTGGGGAGTGATCATAAATTCCTAACTGGGCAGGTCATGGTGGGTAGTCACACCCAGGCATATAACTTTTTAGTAAAGGTTTATCTTTGCCTTAAGAAAGCCCTGTCCATTGCCTCTGTGCATCTAGGTTAACACACCTTTGAAATAAAACCATAACCACCCTCAAGAGAGTATGTAATCTTGTCAACTTCCTGTCATCCAATCCCTGCCTTGCTTTTTCCTACTTCAATGTAATCTTTGTTACAATTCCCTCGTTAATGTTAAATATACAAAAGAAGTTGAAAAGCTGTCATTTTGGGAAGCATTTTTTTTATCTTGCTCCCCAGCATAGGTTGTCAGTTTGGCTCAAATAAATGCTTATAAAAATTCTCTACAGGTTTGGACCTTTCTTGACAAAATAAACCAGTGGCATCTGGATTGGTAAGAAAATGAGACACTGAGTCAGATGGTAGATAGAATCTTTGACCTTAGAGAAATCCTCACCCGCCTGGAGCCTAGCTGCTCCTTCCTCTTCCTACCCTCCACTCTCTTGTGAAATAATAATCAAAAGTTTCTGACCTGCCCTAACCGGTTTGGCTCAGTGGATAGAGCATTGGCCTACGGTCTGAAAGGTCCCAGGTTCGATTCTGGTCAAGGGCATGTACCTTAGTTGCAGGCACATCCCCAGTAGGGGGTGTGCAGTAGGCAACTGATCGATGTTTCTCTCTTATCGATGTTTCTAACTCTCTATCTCTCTCCCTTCCTCTCTGTAAAAAATCAATAAAATATATTTA
>NW_005356121.1:140455-143505 GCF_000412655.1 Myotis brandtii
ATGGTTTGAGTCTCTGACCCTGGCCCAGCCAGTTTGGCTCAGTTTGTTGAGGATGGTCCCTTGCACACAGAGGTCACTGATTTGATTCCCGGTCATGGTACATGGCTAAGTTTCAAGCTTGATCCCCAATAGGGGGCATGCAGGAGGGAGATGACTGATCTTTCTCTTTCATGGATGTTTCTCTCTCCCTCTTCCTTACTCTCTCTAAAAATCATTAAAACATATTTTAAAAATAAATAAATAATAATTATGTGTTGTTGTTGTTTTTTATTTCTGACCTGGTCAGGTAGCTCAATTGCTAGAGCATCATTCCAATATGCCAAGGATGTAGGTTCAGTCCCAGGCAGGGCACATACAAGAATCAACCAATGAATGAATAAATAAGTGGAACAACAAATTGATATTTCCCTCTCGCTCCCTCGCTTGCTCTCACTCTCCCTTCCTCTCTAAAATCAATAAAAACTTTTTTAAAAGTTTCTTTCTAGAGACCCAAGGAACAGCTACAAGGCCTTGAAAGACCAAGGGTGAAAGCACCAGACTATACTACACATGGCATTTATGAAAAGAAGAGGAAAAGGGAAGGCAGAGGTATAGGAGGGGCTGGTAGCGGTGTAGAAGGGACAATGTACTTACTATTGCCAGTCAGGTATTCTATCGGGCTTGGTTGAAGTAAACAGAAGCCACTTTATTTTCCTCAGAAAATGCCTTAATATGGAGATATAGGTCCTTTAAAAAATCCTTTGAGGGATTGGAGGAGCAGTGTCTCTGCTGTATCCCAGAAATGACTCCAAGAATGAGACTACTACACCCTCCCACCAGGGAAGCTTCAGAAAGGGGAGGGATGAAGACTCATTGCTGAAACTGTTGAGTTTAAGAACACAGTGCCCTATCCCTGGCCAGTGTGGCTCAATTGGTTGGAACATAGTCCCCTATCCTGAAAGACTGTAAGTTTGATTCCCGATCAGGGCACTGTGCATATGGGAGGCAACTGATCTGCTTCTCTTCCTCCCTCCTTCTCTCTCTCTCTCTCTCTCTCTCTCTCTCGCTCCCCTCTTTCTAAAATCAACACACATATCCCCAGGTGAGGATTCAAAAACAAAAAAAACTCATATTGCCCTAATTATGATCCAGGAATTGGCTGTTGCCTGGTGAAGGGATGCTGGGCACTGCTGCAGAAAACCCAACATCCCATGACCGTGCTGGCCAGCAACAGCCAAAGCAGCCAGGAGATGGCCCCTGCCTCACTTCTACTTTCCAAGTCTCTTGGGTGTGCAAATTATTGATACATGAAAATTTACTAGACTCACTCCTAGCTGCAATAAAATCTGGAAAACAGTTTTTAGATTTCCAGCCTTTGCAGTTTAACAAGTTATATAAAAAGGAGATAGTTTGTAAGTCAGCCATATCCATCACAAGTGTTTATGAATTTACATTTTTTTTAAATTTCCTTGGTAATAAGTAGAGAGAAAGGATTCTGAGCCAGGAGCAGCACAAGAATGAAACAAAAGTCTGTTTCAGACTTTTTCATTTTATAAACCAATTGTGACATAAGGGGAGCAGAGAACTTTTTATATTGTCACATTAAGGACATTACCAGTTACTATTTACTATAACCATCATTTCATAAAAGAAGTAACATTTGTAACACCAAAAAGGTGGGAAGGTTATATTCTCAGAATTTAAAAACTGGATAAACTTGCCCTGGCTGGTGTTGCTCTATAGTTAGAGCGCCGGCCCTTGCATTAAAGGGTCACTGGTTTGATTCCCAGTCCAGAGCATGTACCAGGGTTGCAGGTTTGAACTCTGGCAACCAATCAATGTGTGTCTCTCTCACACATCGATGTTTTTTTTATCTCTCTCTCCCCCTTTCTCCCTACCTTCCACCCACTCTAAAAATCAATGGAAAAAATATCCTCGTGTGAGGATAAGTAAATAAGTAAGTAAATAAATCCCTTCTAACTCAGAAACTCTGCCTAGATGCACATTCTTTTCCCAACTTTCTTCCAAAGTAATTATTTTGGACTTCCTTAACAATTAGCATAGTATCAAAGACTATGCCCAAGCAATGGCTTTTATGTTTGTGCCACCTCTTCAATTACGAACTCCTGAAAGCACAAACATCTTTCCAGGACTCCATGGTGCCTGTCAGTGCCTTATATATCATGATTATAAAATGAATTTATGTTGCCCTCGCTGGTTTGACTCAGTGGATAGAGCATCGGCCTGTGGACTGAAGGGTCCCGGGTTTTATTCTACTCAAGGCCTCAGTTGCAGGCTCCTCCCCCGCCTCCGGCCCTGGTCAGAGCACATGCAGAAGGCAACCAGCCAATGTGTTTCTCCCACATCAACATTTCTCTCTGTCTTCTCCTCTCTTCCACTCTCTCTAAAAATCAATGGGAAAATATCCTCAGGTGAGAATTTTTTAAAAAGGTAACAAAAAAATAAAATAAAACGAATATATCTTGAATAGTGCGTAACTAGGACAAATTAATACTTCAGGTTTTTTTTTCTTTTCTTAAAAACTTCTTAAAGTAAAAGATATATGGGAAAATGTCTCATTGGATGATTGTTTTTACAAAGCTAGCAGCACCCAGACCTAATCCCAGAACACACCTCAGAAGCCCTGATGTCCCTCCCCAGTCACAGCAGCCCAAAGGGTAACTACAATCTACACTTATGACAACATAGATTAGTTTGCCTGTTTTTGACCTTTATAGAAACGGAATCATTCAATATGTTCTTTTTTTTTTTCAAATAATAAAATTTATTTAGAAAGTTACAAAGGTAGTAGACGTGAGCCGGCTGGGCTGCATAGGCTCAGGAAACAAGTTACAGGCGCTAAAGACGGGCCCTTGGAGCTCAGGCAAAAGCAATGCAGCCCAGCTGGCATAGCTCAGTGGTTGAGTTCCGACCTATGAACCAGGAGGTCCCGGTTCAATTCCCCGTCAGGGCACCTGCTGGGGCTGTGGGCTTGATCCCCAGTGTGGGGCGTGCAGGAGGCAGCCGATCAATGATTCCCTCTCATCATTGATGTTTCTCTCTCTCCCTTC
>NW_005356121.1:146673-148040 GCF_000412655.1 Myotis brandtii
AAAAAAAAGTTTGAGGACCCCTGGTCTAGAGTGTGAGTCATGTAGCTTGCACAACATTGTGATGAAGAGCCACAGAAAGGTATTTTTAAGAAATATATGAGCTTTTGGAATGATAGAGGGGCAGGGTAGGCATCATCTGGTAGCTAAATCATGTATTGCCTGAAATGAAAGGTTTACCAACATGATATGATCATATCGAGAAAGACTTTAAATGAACTTTTTTTTGAGAATTCACTGTTATCTCGAATGACTGTCATTTCAGACTGCCAGTCTTTTTCCTGAACTTTTTAACGGTCCATACTAGAGAAAGAGCAAGGGGGAAAAGCAGGGGGTATAATGGCTCTTCCTTAACACATTTTCCAAAATGCAAAAGATGCATCTTTTTAAAAATCTAAAGAGTCAACACACTTTTAAAGGTGATACTTTTGAGTGACAGTTATTAAGACTGTTTTAGAAAGACATTTAGGGGAAGCACGGGAAGAGCGAGATAGGAAACAGAAATTAGTCAGTGGTCCCTTTTAAAATGTGTTCTCTCCTCTACCAATCAAGAGCAAAGCCACCGTGCTCCCTAGCTACTCCGAGCTCCCCCTGCTGCATTTTTATTTACTAATTAGATGTAACTACTTAATAATAGGAATTATTTTGTTTTTCATTTCAAAAATCATATATCTCTGTTATTTGTGAGCTTCCTAATTATGCCAACCTTATCATTATTAAAATATATCATTGTTTTATTTTAAAAGCCTGTGAAACATCCCAATAATACAGAAATTAAAGGACAGAGTGCTCTGACTTTTGGTGGGAATTAAGGATAAGTAAAAGTTAAGATGGTTGTTGCTGTTGTTACTGGCATTAAAAATAGTGAATTTGCCCTAACCGGTTTGGCTCAGTAGATAGAGCATAAGCCTACGGACTGAAGGGTCCCGGGTTTGATTCTAGTCAGAAAACCTTGTCACTATTGACTCAATCCTTTACCGAGAAGGCCAGGCTCCCTGGGTGGGGCTCCAAATAATTGAGTTCAGAGGAGAACGATCCCTTGAAAACACCCCTGTGCTCTGTTGGGGCGCTCCAGGCGGCGGAGCCTTTATATTCCCAACCCCCAAACCCCAGAGCCCTTTCCCGGAGGTGGAGAGACAGGCACTGGGTTTTCATCACCAAAGAGCGACTGGGGCCAAAGGACCACCCGCAATTGCCCTTGGCCTTCTCAGCCCGACCGACCGGGGCGCACCCCGCAGCGACCCGGGAGGCGGCGAGGGGGGCGGGTATCTGCTAAAGCAGACATGCACCCCCTCTTTAACGGGGGGTGGGGGGCCAGAACCGCTTCCCCATAAAGGGTTCCTAGGACGGGAGGCCCGCGGGGCAGTTGG
>NW_005356121.1:148403-148685 GCF_000412655.1 Myotis brandtii
CGGGCTCGGGCAGGGTGGGTGGGGCCTGCGTGGGGGGCTGGGCTCAGGGAAGGGGGTCCTGCGGCTCTGGAGACACTGGCCCGGAGCGTCGGCGTGTCAGAGAGAATATTTCTTTCCGGAGCCCCTGCTGGGCCCCCAGCTCTGCTCTGGGCGCGGGGGTCCCCACGGGGAGGGAGGTGGGCCCTGGCCCCGCCTTCCTGGAGCTGACCAGCAAGGGAAGATGCATGGGTAGCTCATAACGTGCCGGGCAGAGCCACCGCTCCGGAAGGGAAGAGGCAGCAG
>NW_005356121.1:148701-159506 GCF_000412655.1 Myotis brandtii
TGGGGGGAGGAGGAGGAGGGTCTGAGAAGTCCTCTCGACCGGAGACCCGAGGGGGTGAGGCAGCCGTAGGAGGGAACCGGACCAGGGGAGAGAGCACTGCGGTGGCCTTCAGAGGTGTCGGTCCACCGGGAGTGTAAGTGCGATGCAGTGAGGTCAGCTTTGTAGGCTTTTGCCAGATGGAAATCATCCCTTCATTCAGTCCTGAAGTGTGAGAGAAGGGGGGTAAGCCCCAGTGCTTCTGGCATAATATTGTTATTCATGTTGTCCCCGTTTAAATATGTTGACTACATTTGTCATGTCCATTGGTTTTCATGAAGACTTCATCTGAGTTCATGTTACAAATCACTAAGTAACCTCTCCCTTTAAAAAAAAAAGTGTATTTGAGTTAAAAGAGTTGTGGGAACTTGGGGCGTTTGTTTGTTTTTCCCAAATGAGGAAAAGGAAATGGTAATAGGGAGGCTAAGGAATAGTCTGTCCTGATTCTCCTCCTCCAAATAAACTCAGGAAGTAATACCAGTGCTTCAACATACAGCATCTCAGCAGATCCTCAGAGCTCCCCACCCAAGCCAGGGGAGCTGACAGAGGAAGGAAACACACTCAGACTTGATACCTAGTTAAGCAGAATCACCATTTCCCACACCCTGCCGCTCACTGAGGTGGTAGAGGCTAAGGTGAAGCAATGAGGAGATGGCTTATATAAAATGTTTTAAATTTTATATGGCAAAATAAGCCACATTAAATTGCAGAATTTTATATCAGCAGGATCACGTAATTCGATCCCTGTTCATTTTGCTAATGGGGAGACTGGGCTAGTTGATGACAGAGCAATGACTCAACGTAGAGGTTCTGTTTTCAACATATTCAGCTCTTTCTCTTTTGTTTCCCCAGCACCCTTAACTTGATAACATTGTTTGCACTGGCTACTGAACAAGTGGAAAGAGCTTTGTTGAGGACCCCAGAATTGAGTTCGTCTCAGACAACATTAGAGTTAGTTGTATGAGGTTTTACCTTCTTCCACAAGTATTTATTGGTGTGCCCATTGGTTAGGGGGCTAAGTCACAGCCTCTTAAGGGGAGTAAGTAGAGCAAATAAGTAACTGGCTAATTGCAATTTACAGGCAGCAGTACCTGGAAGAGGAATTGGAGGGAGAGTCCATTCTTAGTATAGCAGAGAAATGGAGAGGTCCAAACAGGATGTGAGTATTAAGAACGTATGTCAGATTGGAATCAAATTGTTTTGACATGGTTATGTTAATAATCACAATATCGATCCTCTCCCTAAACGTTTGTTGTCTTGAACAATGTATGACATACACATAAGTGGTGGGGAGACTATTGCAGCCAAGAGACTATGTATCTTCCCACACTGCTATTCACATTTAATTAGTTAGTACTAGCCATTTGTGGCATTTTGTGCTGTAATGTTATCAAGCATGATAAGAATGACTAACCATGTTCAGCACTGTGAACTGCAGACTGGCCTCAGTTAAATTATGCACAAGTGGTCTTGAGGCAATCTTCCTGAAAAGAGCCATAGCATATGAGTGATATATGAATGTGCGCAATAATAACGATTTCTATAGAGCAGAGTCCAGAGCAGGGGTCCTCAAACTATGGCCCGCGGGCCACATGCAAATACAAATATTGTATTTGTTCCCGTTTTGTTTTTTTACTTCAAAATAAGATATGTGCAGTGTGCATAGGAATTTGTTCATAGTTTTTTTTTTTAAGCTATAGTCCGGCCCTCCAACGGTCTGAGGGACAGTGAACTGGCCCCCTGTTTAAAAAGTTTGAGGGCCGGAACCGGTTTGGCTCAGTGGATAGAGCGTCGGCCTGCGGACTGAAGGGTCCCAGGTTCGATTCCGGTCAAGGGCATGTACCTGGGTTGCGGGCACATCCCCAGTAGGAGATGTGCAGGAGGCAGCTGATCGATGTTTCTCTCTCATTGATGTTTCTGGCTCTCTATCTCTCTCCCTTCCTCTCTGTAAAAAAAAAATCAATAAAATATATTTAAAAAAAAGTTTGAGGACCCCTGGTCTAGAGTGTGAGTCATGTAGCTTGCACAACATTGTGATGAAGAGCCACAGAAAGGTATTTTTAAGAAATATATGAGCTTTTGGAATGATAGAGGGGCAGGGTAGGCATCATCTGGTAGCTAAATCATGTATTGCCTGAAATGAAAGGTTTACCAACATGATATGATCATATCGAGAAAGACTTTAAATGAACTTTTTTTTGAGAATTCACTGTTATCTCGAATGACTGTCATTTCAGACTGCCAGTCTTTTTCCTGAACTTTTTAACGGTCCATACTAGAGAAAGAGCAAGGGGGAAAAGCAGGGGGTATAATGGCTCTTCCTTAACACATTTTCCAAAATGCAAAAGATGCATCTTTTTAAAAATCTAAAGAGTCAACACACTTTTAAAGGTGATACTTTTGAGTGACAGTTATTAAGACTGTTTTAGAAAGACATTTAGGGGAAGCACGGGAAGAGCGAGATAGGAAACAGAAATTAGTCAGTGGTCCCTTTTAAAATGTGTTCTCTCCTCTACCAATCAAGAGCAAAGCCACCGTGCTCCCTAGCTACTCCGAGCTCCCCCTGCTGCATTTTTATTTACTAATTAGATGTAACTACTTAATAATAGGAATTATTTTGTTTTTCATTTCAAAAATCATATATCTCTGTTATTTGTGAGCTTCCTAATTATGCCAACCTTATCATTATTAAAATATATCATTGTTTTATTTTAAAAGCCTGTGAAACATCCCAATAATACAGAAATTAAAGGACAGAGTGCTCTGACTTTTGGTGGGAATTAAGGATAAGTAAAAGTTAAGATGGTTGTTGCTGTTGTTACTGGCATTAAAAATAGTGAATTTGCCCTAACCGGTTTGGCTCAGTAGATAGAGCATAAGCCTACGGACTGAAGGGTCCCGGGTTTGATTCTAGTCAAGGGCATGTACCTTGGTTGCGGGCACATCCCCAGTAGGGAGTGGTGCAGGAGACAGCTGATTGATGTTTCTCTCTCATCGATGTTTCTAACTCTCTATCCTTCTCCCTCTCCCTTCTTCTCTGTAAAAAACCAATAAAATCGCCGAAGCCGGTTTGGCTCAGTGGATAGAGCGTCGGCCTGTGGACTGGGGGGTCTCGGGTTTGATTCCGGTCGGGGGCATGTGCCTGGGTTGTGGGCACATCCCCAGTGGGAGATGTGCAGGAGGCGGCTGATCAATGTTTCTCTCTCATCGATGTTTCTGACTCTCTCTGTCTCTCTCCCTTCCTCTCTGTAAAAAATCAATAAAATGTATTTTAAAAAAATAAAATAAAAATAAATAAAAACAGTGAATTTACTTTTTGATGAGGCTATTTTGACAAACCCAGATACACATGGCTGTGAAAATTTGTCCTATTTCATACCTATTAATCAGACACTGTAATTAGCTTTTTGGGTGACATTTATCTTTGTAACAATTGTAACAATTAAATTAGACTAGAAGCCCATTGCACGAAGATTCACGCAATAGGCCTTCCTTCCTCTGGCTGCTGGCACCAGTTTTCCTCCGGCACCCGGGACCCAGGCCTTTGGTCCAACCACAGCGGAGAAGCCAAGCCTCGAGGCCAGGCTTCTCTGCTGCGGCCGCAGCGAGGCTTGGCTTCAGTCTTCAGTCCTCACTTCAACTTCAGTCTTTGCTTTGCGCCTGCATATGCAAATTAACCACCATCTTTGTTGGGTTCATTTGCATGGTCGCTCTGATTGGCTGGTGGGCATAGCAGAGTGACACCAATTTGCATGTTTCTCTTTTTTTATTAGTGATAATATACGGGGGTGGGCAAAAGTAGATTTACAGTTGTGAGTATGCAAAATAGATTATTTTGTATTAATTATTGTATTATTTTCCATACAAACAACTATCAACTTACTTTTGTCCACCTCTGTATTCTAAGCACTTAGCAAAATATTTGGCGTAAAGGAAGAAACTCAAAATTTTTTCCTTATGAAGGGAAAAACCAAGTGCTCCCTATTGTGTTTCTCTCCTGTGAGTCTCCTTTACTAACACAAAATACTTTACTTCTTACCCAATGTGTGGAGGTCTTTCCCCACACCAAGCAATTCTCTGTGACACCAGCTGGGTGTCTTGCAATGTAATTCAATTCTGACACTATTCACTCAGAGATAGTGTCAGATCCCGTTGGTCAAGGGCTCAGTCCCACAGAACTTCTTCCCCTCCACCCTCCAATCCCCGCCCCTGCCCCATGTGCATGCTGCAGATGCCAGTCACAAGTTCATGTTATCACGTATGCTTCTTTTTGATCAACCAGCTAAAGATTGGAGGTTTCAACGGACCCCTCCTTGGGTTTTCTTAATTTGCTAGAGAGGCTCACAGAACTCAGGGGAACACTTATATTTTCCAGTTTATTGAGGGATATGATAAAGGATACAGATGAACAGCCAGTTGAAGAGATACCCAGGGCGAGGTCTGGAAGGAGCTGCTGTCCCCTTGGAGCTGAGATGTGTCAACACTCCTGGTGTGGATATGTTCACTGGAAGCTCCCTGAACCCCTACTATTGGGATTTAATGGCTGCTTCCTCATGTAGGCATGATCGGTTGTTTACTGCCTGTCCAACCCCTCTTCTCTGGAGGATAGGCAGCAGGGCTAAAAATTCCAAGCTTCTAATAATCATAGCTTGGTTTTTCTGGTGATCAGCCCCCATCTAGGAGCCATCCAGGAGCCCACCCAGAGTCACCTCCTTACAACAAAAGATGGTCCTCATGCTCTCCTCACTTGGACATTTATAAGGATTTTAGGGGCCCTGTATTAAAGACAAATATGAAAATAATAGATGCTCCTAGTGTTCTGATTACTCAGGAAATTACAAGGATTTTAGGAGCTTGAGCCCGGTGATGCAGAGACCAATATATCTATTATCTATTATCTCATATTTACACATAAAAGATGTTTAACAATTTGGAATTTATTATTATTTACATACATTGGTTTGTGAGGCAGATATTTGAAATCAAGGTTTAAGATCTTGACATAAGTTATTAAGGTCACATAACTAGTGAGTGCTAGAGCTGACCTATGACAATTTTTTTATATCAAAGTTCTCTTTCCTTTCCTCTGTTCTACCTTGTTTCCCTAGTAGACAGATCAAGAGGTTCAGAACTCAAAGAATCAGGAGCAGTCAATTATAATGTGAAAAAGATAACCCACATTATCATTCACTCATTGTTTCAGTTCAAGTTCAAGAGGAGATCAGAAAGGAATACAGAGTTAGAAAACAAATCTAAATATTTTTTCTTTTTTTAATGTATTTTTATTGATTTCAGAGAGGAAGGAAGAGGAGAGATAGATGAAAGATCAAGGATGAGAGAGAATCATCTATCAGCTGCCTCCTGCACACCCCACACTGGGGATTGAACCTGCAACCTAGGCATGTGCCCTGACCGGGAATCTAACCATGACCTCCTGGTTCATAGGTCAACACTCAACCACTGAGCCATGCCAGCCAGGCCAAATCTAAATGCTTTCAATCATTCTTGCTCTCTAGCCCTGTGTAATTTCTCATTTTGATATGTTAGGGAATATCATGGAGGTAAATGACAACTATCACTTCTACAAATCATGATGGGAATCAGACATTTTTTTTTTTATTCAAGTACTGTTCCTCTAATAAAAATAACATGGGGAAATAAATAGGATTATTTTATCTGGAAAGGTGTGATAGTTCTCTATGACACATTCATTCATTCAAATATTTCTTGAGTGCTATTATAAGACAGGCTCTATTTGTACCAGGGAATACCTTCATGGATCTTATAGTCTAGTGAAAGAAGTGATAAATTCTATGAAGAAAATTAAAGCAAGGTAAGCACACAAATGGTAGGATTTGGGGGAGGGTTGAATATTCTAAATGATGTGGTCAGGGAAGGCCTCTCTAAGGTGAGTGTGAGCAGAAACCAGAATAAAAATAATAACCCAGCCATGAGAAGATCTAAGGAAAGTATTTCAGACAGAGGGGACAACACATGTAAAGGCCTCAAGGCTTATCAGATTAGAGGAAGTGGTCCACAAACTCTTCTGTCAAGATCCAGATACAGTGGGGCCTTGACTTACGAGTGTCGCGACTAACGAGTTTTTTGAGATACGAGCCGTCTCTGCTGATTTTTTGCTTTGAGTTGCGAGCTAAAATTCGGGTTACGAGCCAGCTTCAGATACCCCACCGCTAGTTGGCGCAGCGAACGTCACAGTGAATGCCACAACATCAGCCCAGCATCACGTGTCTCACTCGTTCACTTTTTGATTTGACATACGAGTAATTTGAGTTACGAGCTCCGTCACGGAATCATCTATCAGCTGCCTCCTGCACACCCCACACTGGGGATTGAACCTGCAACCTAGGCATGTGCCCTGACCGGGAATCTAACCATGACCTCCTGGTTCATAGGTCAACATTCAACCACTGAGCCATGCCAGCCAGGCCAAATCTAAATGCTTTCAATCATTCTTGCTCTCTAGCCCTGTGTAATTTCTCATTTTGATATGTTATTAGGGAATATGGAGATAAATGACAAATATCACTTCTACAAATCATGATGGGAATCAGACATTTTTTTTATTCAAGTACTGTTCCTCTAATAAAAATAGCATGGGGAAATAAATAGGATTATTTTATCTGGAAAGGTGTGATAGTTCTCTATGACACATTCATTCATTCAAATATTTCTTGAGTGCTATTATAAGACAGGCTCTATTTGTACCAGGGAATACCTTCATGGATCTTATAGTCTAGTGAAAGAAGTGATAAATTCTATGAAGAAAATTAAAGCAAGGTAAGCACACAAATGGTAGGATTTGGGGGAGGGTTGAATATTCTAAATTATGTGGTCAGGGAAGGCCTCTCTAAGGTGAGTGTGAGCAGAAACCAGAATGATAATAATAACCCAGCCATGAGAAGATCTAAGGATGTAAAGGCCTCAAGGCTTATCAGATTAGAGGAAGTGGTCCACAAACTCTTCTGTCAAGATCCAGATACAGTGGGGCCTTGACTTACGAGTGTCGCGACTAACGAGTTTTTTGAGATACGAGCCGTCTCTGCTGATTTTTTGCTTTGAGTTGCGAGCTAAAATTCGGGTTACGAGCCAGCTTCAGATACCCCACCGCTAGTTGGCGCAGCGAACGTCACAGTGAATGCCACAACATCAGCCCAGCATCACGTGTCTCACTCTCTATTTGTACCAGGGAATACCTTCATGGATCTTATAGTCTAGTGAAAGAAGTGATAAATTCTATGAAGAAAATTAAAGCAAGGTAAGCACACAAATGGTAGGATTTGGGGGAGGGTTGAATATTCTAAATTATGTGGTCAGGGAAGGCCTCTCTAAGGTGAGTGTGAGCAGAAACCAGAATAAAAATAATAACCCAGCCATGAGAAGATCTAAGGAAAGTATTTCAGACAGAGGGGACAACACATGTAAAGGCCTCAAGGCTTATCAGATTAGAGGAAGTGGTCCACAAACTCTTCTGTCAAGATCCAGATAGTATATATTTTAGGCTTTGTGGGCCATATGGTCTCTCTCTCTCTCTCTCTGTCCCTCCCTCTCCCTCTTCCTCTTTCCCTCCTCCCTCCCTCCCTTTTTCCCTTCCTTTCTCTGAAACCAATAAAAACATATGCTCAGATGAAGTTTTGTTGTTGTTTTTAAAGTAAATTAGTGGTTGCCTAGGTCTGGGAATTTGGGGGAATTGGAGAGTGCCTGCTAATGGGTATGGTACAAAATTGTTCCAGAATTGATTGTGGTGGTGGTTACACAACTCTGTAAATATACTAAAAGAAAAACCACTGAATTGTACACTTTAAATGGTGAATTGTATAGTATGTGAGGTATGTCTTAATAAAACTGTTATTAAAAAATCTCAGTAGTTAAAAAAAATGGGCAAAAGACATGAACAGAAATTTCACTGAAGAAGATACACAGATGACAAATAAGCACATGAAAAGATGTTCAATATTAGCTACTAGGGAAATGCAAAATCAAACCGCAATAAGCATAACTACATACCTATCAGAATTCCTAAAATGAAAAATGATAACCCCATTTGCTGGCAAAGATGCAGATACACTAGCTACTTCATACATTAATGGTGAAATGTATAATGGTATGGTCACTCTAGTAAAGAATATAACAATTTCTTAAAAATCATGCACTTTTCATATCATCCCCAGAAAAATAAAATCATAATCATACAAAAACTTGTAATTGAGACTTCATAGCAGCTTTTTTTAAAAAAAAAATTACTGATCTTGGGGAGAGAACAAAACATCAATTTCTTGTTCCACTTATTGATTAATTCATTGGTTGATTCTTGTATGTGCTGGGACCAGGGATTGAACCTGCAACCTTAGCATATCAGGATGATGCTCTAACCAGCTGAACTACCTGGCCAGGGCCACAATAGCTTTATTTGTTATAGCAAAGAACTAACTGTTGTCCTTTAACAGATGAATGATAAAACAAACTATAGTACATTTATACCATAGAGTATTACTCAGCATTAAAAAAGAACAACTTATTGATACATACAACAACTTGGATGGATCTCAAGGGAATTAAGCTGAGTAGAAAAAGGTAATCTCAAAAGCTTATATATTATATGCTTTTGTTATGGACTGAATGTTTGTGTGTCCCCCCCCCCCCCCAAATTCATATATTTAAATGTAATCCCCAATGTGATAGCATTTGGAGGTGGGGCCTTTGGGAAGTAATTAGGTCATGAGTGTGGAGCCCTTTTGAGTAAGATTAGTGCCTTTGTACGAAGAAGCCAGAGAGCTAGTTTGCTTTCTCTCACCTTGTGAAGATACAATGATAAAATGGCTGTCTGTAAACCAGGAAGAGGACCTTCACCAAGCCCAACCATGCTGGCACCCTGATCTTGGACTTCCAACCTTCAGAACTGTGCGAATTAACTGTTGTTAAATCACCGGTCTGTGGTATTGTGTTATAGCAGCCCAAACTGAGAGAGATCCTACTTATATAATATTTTTATAATATTTTAATTGATTTTAGAGAGGGGGGAAGATAGAGGGAGAGAGAGAAACATCGATGTGTGAGAGAAACATCGATCCAACTGGCTATAAAAAAATCAATAAAATATATATTTTTTAAAAATCTCAGTAGTTAAAAAAAATGGGCAAAAGACATGAACAGAAATTTCACTGAAGAAGATACACAGATGACAAATAAGCACATGAAAAGATGTTCAATATTAGCTACTAGGGAAATGCAAAATCAAACCGCAATAAGCATAACTACATACCTATCAGAATTCCTAAAATGAAAAATGATAACCCCATTTGCTGGCAAAGATGCAGATACACTAGCTACTTCATACATTAATGGTGAAATGTATAATGGTATGGTCACTCTAGTAAAGAATATAACAATTTCTTAAAAATCATGCACTTTTCATATCATCCCCAGAAAAATAAAATCATAATCATACAAAAACTTGTAATTGAGACTTCATAGCAGCTTTTTTTTTTTTAAATTACTGATCTTGGGGAGAGAACAAAACATCAATTTCTTGTTCCACTTATTGATTAATTCATTGGTTGATTCTTGTATGTGCTGGGACCAGGGATTGAACCTGCAACCTTAGCATATCAGGATGATGCTCTAACCAGCTGAACTACCTGGCCAGGGCCACAATAGCTTTATTTGTTATAGCAAAGAACTAACTGTTGTCCTTTAACAGATGAATGATAAAACAAACTATAGTACATTTATACCATAGAGTATTACTCAGCATTAAAAAAGAACAACTTATTGATACATACAACAACTTGGATGGATCTCAAGGGAATTAAGCTGAGTAGAAAAAGGTAATCTCAAAAGCTTATATATTATATGCTTTTGTTATGGACTGAATGTTTGTGTCCCCCCCCCCCAAATTCATATATTTAAATGTAATCCCCAATGTGATAGCATTTGGAGGTGGGGCCTTTGGGAAGTAATTAGGTCATGAGTGTGGAGCCCTTTTGAGTAAGATTAGTGCCTTTGTACGAAGAAGCCAGAGAGCTAGTTTGCTTTCTCTCACCTTGTGAAGATACAATGATAAAATGGCTGTCTGTAAACCAGGAAGAGGACCTTCACCAAGCCCAACCATGCTGGCACCCTGATCTTGGACTTCCAACCTTCAGAACTGTGCGAATTAACTGTTGTTAAATCACCGGTCTGTGGTATTGTGTTATAGCAGCCCAAACTGAGAGAGATCCTACTTATATAATATTTTTATAATATTTTAATTGATTTTAGAGAGGGGGGAAGATAGAGGGAGAGAGAGAAACATTGATGTGTGAGAGAAACATCGATCGGTTGCCTCCTTCACAACCCCCATTGGGGATCAAGTCCACAATCCAGGCATGTGCCCCAACCAGGAATCAAACCGGCAACCTTTTGGTGCATGGGACTACGCTTATCCAACTGAGCCACACTGGCCAGGGCTATATAACATTTTTTTATGACAAAATCACAGAGATGGAGAAAGGATTAATGATTGCCACTAGTTGGGATGGGGGAGAGATGACTGGCTATAAAAGGGAAATGCAAAAGATCTTCGTTTTGTTTTGTTTTTTTGAAGTATCCTTCTGATAGAACTGTTTCGTATCTTGACCATGATATGAATGAATGTACACATGTGATAAAATTGCATAGAACTGCCCTAGCTGATTTTGCTCAGTGGATAGAGCATCGGCCTGTGGACTGAAGGGTCCCGGGTTCAATTCTGGTCAAGGGCACATGCCTGG
>NW_005356121.1:159519-168538 GCF_000412655.1 Myotis brandtii
GGACATGCAGGAGGCAACCGATCAATGATTCTCTCACATCATTGATGTTTCTATCTCTCTCTCTCTTTTCCCTTCCTCTCTGAAATCGATAAAAAATATATTTTAAAAATTTGCATAGAACTAAACACACATATAAGTGAGTGCATATAAAGCTGGTAAAATTAAAATGAGTAGACTTACCAATATCAATTTCCTGGTTGTGATACTGGGTTATGTTGTGCAACATATTGCCATTGGAAAGCTAGGTGAAGAGTATGTGGGATCTCTGTATTATTTATATGCCTATCTAATATTTCTACATTGTTTCTTATAACTACATGTGAATCTGTAATCGTTTCAAAATAAAAAAAGTTAAAACAACAAACACATAGCAGTATAAAATGGTAAGCTGCATGTTGCTGACATACCACTCAAACAACAGCAAGGAAGGAGTATGGTACATGAAGAATGATAGGAATGAGGCTGAGGAGGCAGCCCCGAGCCAGGTTGATGAAATATTTACACTTAGAAAGAGCCAGCTGGACTCAACTTACATGATCTCAATTTTGTTAATAACATCAAAGCATTATAGTCAGGCCGTAACCGGTTTGGCTCAGTGGATAGAGCGTCGGCCTGCGGACTGAAAGTTCCCAGGTTCGATTCCGGTCAAGGGCATGTATGTTGGTTGCGGGTACATCCCCAGTGGGTGTGCAGGAGGTGGCTGATCATGTTTCTCTCTCATTGATGTTTCTAACTCTCTATCTCTCTCCCTTCCTCTCTGTAAAAAATCAATAAAATATATATTTTTTTAAAAAAAGCATTATAGTCAGGAGCCAGTTGAACATATGACTTCTTTCCATCAAACCTGATCAAGGATGTTGACATTAGCCACATCAATGTCATAAGGGGTTTTTGTGTGTATGTTTTGGGTTTATTTTTAATCCTCACCCAAGAATATGCTTCCACTGAGTCTAGGAGAGAGGAAGGAAGAGAGAGGGGGAGAGAGAGAGAAACATTGTTGCTTGCTATATGCTGGACCAAGGACCAAGGATGGAGCCTGAAACCTGGGTATGTGCCCTGACTGGGAATCAAACCTATGACCTCTTGGTGCATGGGGTGATGCTCAACTAACTGAGCCACACAAGCCAGGGCTGTAATAGAGCTTCTTCACAACCTTTCTGATGTGGTATTTGTTGGTCTAGACCAGTGGTTCTCAACCTTCCTAATGCCGCGACCCTTTAATACAGTTCCTCCTGTTGTGGTGACCCCCAATTTCATTGTTACAAATTGAACATAATTAAAGCATAGTGATTAATCACAAAAACAATATGTAATTATATATGTGTTTTCCGATGGTCTTAGGCGACCCATGTGAAAGGGTCGTTCGACCCCCAAAGGGGTCGCAACCGACAGGTTGAGAACCACTGGTCTAGACATTCATAATGAATACAAGTGTTGCCTTCTGTCTTCTTCACGGCTGACTTGGTGGTCAGGGGGAATCTGATGATAGCATAGTAGTCAAGCTTGTTCTCATGGGGCATGTGAGGATTTGGGGGCATGCCTTCACCACAGGGTATAGACCCCTTTCAGCACTGCTTACTTGACCTTCAAAGCCTTTGTTTTGGCTTTAACTTTAGGAAAGGCCAGGGGCTTCCTTCTTTGCTTTCAGCACCATTTTTTGTGAAAAAGGCAAGAATTCTTAAAATGAACACCTTGATACCTTCCACTCTGCTTAAGAAATAGAATCTTATATAGTCTCCTCTAGAATCTCACCATGCCAGAACTATCAATTTTCCTGAATTTTGTCTTTATTTAAGGGGACACCTTGTGCACACATTATAGCATGGATTTGGTATAAAGGAAATTTTAATGATATAAGGGTGATACTTTTAGGACAAAATTCTTTTTTTCTTTGCATTTTAAATATACAGTAGGCACATTTATTTTAACACTTCTAAAAAATATTTCTCCATAGCTGATGATTTGATAAAAACATCAAACCCATCATTCTTTCCCTATCAGTCTCTACATCAAGAGCAATCAGAAATTGATACAACATAAATATTTGCTTCTGAAACAAAAATTACAAATTAAGTGATAACAAAAATACACAAATCACCTGGACCCTAAACAAATTTCTAACGAATATTTTCCCTTTTCCCCCAATCACCTAGAAGTTCTTTCTTCAACCTCATTCTGCTCCTTTTCCTTTCGTTGCTTGGCTTTCTTTGCTCTTCTTTGTATTTTGCTTATGACGTGTACACTTGCAGTGATTGGTAGGTAAAAATTCTTGAGTAAGGTGAGAGGGAAAGGGATCCAGCTCTCTAGTGGAGCGGCTGGTGTTGAGTTGGGAACAGGAGACAAGTTATCCATTTCAATAGGAGGGAACATGAGTTGGTGAATACTCATAGTCAAATTAGAAGTAGGAACGTGCAAAATTTCTCTCTCTAGGTGTTCAAAGGAAATAAGAAATAAGATTGTCAGCAAAGAGTGAAAAAGAAGAGGAGATATTGGAAATTTGAGGAGAGGAAAGGGTGTGAAATGTTTTCTTGGAGAATAGGTGGTGAATTGATTTGAGAAAATAGAGCTTTTCAGAACATTGCTGAGAATCCCCTGGAAATTATCATCTAAATTTAATGTGAGAACAGTTAGCGCATTTGTGGATTTTTCTCCAGATACAGTTTATTTAGTTATATACTTAGTGAGTGCAAGCAGAGTAAGTTGAGTTGGATCTAACGAGGGTTGGGTTTTACTAATGAATATAACAAGAGGCAAAGAAATGCCAGGGAGTTGCAAGTTTATGCAAATGAGTGTTTAGAGTGATGAATCAAAGAATTTAAGTTGGGTGATATGGAAAGTAAAAACTGAAGAAGGGCCCTAACCGGTTTGGGTCAGTGGATAGAGCATCGGCCAGCGGACGGAAGGGCCCCGGGTTCGATTCTGGTCAAGGGCATGTACCTTGGCTGTGGGTACATCCCCAGTAGGGGGTGTGCAGGAGCCAGCTGATCAATGTTTCTCTCTCATCAATGGTTCTAACTCTCTATCCCTCTCCCTTCCTCTCTGTAAAAAATCAATAAAATATAAAAAATATTTTTTTAAAAAACTGAAGAAGGGTGATAGGCAGTGAAAATTTTATATGGTTAATAGCTTAGAGATCCTACTTCTATTAAATTGTTGCAAATGATGTGATAATCAGTGTGAGATGCAAGAAGTAGAGGTTTTAGAGGAGTGCATTTATTATTAATGACCAGGGTGAGGGTGTCACCATGGGAATAATTACTGAGATTGACTGCAAAACAAGATATTGAAAATGAGTGGACAAAAAAGCGAGAGACCAGCATATGGGACGAATTGTTTTCATGGATGACGAAGTCACCAAGAATGATAACAGTAGGAGTGGTATAACTAAGAGAATGAATCAGGTTTTTAAAATTTCCAGGGAATGAGGGGAAGTGACTCAGGAGATCAGCAGATGATTGCAATATTCTGATGCCATATACTTCAAAAGAGCTGAGTTTTTGAAGGACTAGAGCAGTAGTTCTCAACCTTGGCTGCACATTATTATCACCTGGGAATCTTTTTAAAATCCTGATTTCTGGGCCTCATCCTCTGGAAATTTGGTTTCTTTGTTACTAATGTTGTGGCCCCACCCCATAACAAAGAAACAGAATTTCCGGAGGATGAGGCCCAGAAATCAGGATTTTAAAAAGATTCCCAGGTGATTCTAATGTGCAGCCAAGGTTGAGAACCACTGTTCTAAGAGGATAAGAAATAGTTTGGAATAGGCAATAAGAAGCTCCACAAGAGGTATAAATGGAATGCTGAACTTCAGTACAGTATCTCGTTTTTCTAAAAGTAAGTACTCTAACTTGGGGGATCAGGGGAAAATTGGCATTTTCACTGAAGTCCAAAAGCTGAAAATAATTTTGAAATAAATAGATTTGGGAAGATATTTTCAGCCAGAGAAAACGCTATTACCAAAGAAGAGGAAGCTAACACTGTGGGTTCCACCCACTTCTAGTGCTTTTGGAATCCACCTTCATTCAGGCCAGTTGCTGTTGCGAACAACATCCTGGTGTTGCCAGGTCTCTTCAGCAGTAGGCCACCAGGTGGCAGTGCATAGCTTTGAGGCATCCTTCCTAGTACTGTGGGGTTGTGGTGGCAGGAAATGAGACTGCTGTAGCTCTGAGGTTAGGCAAGTGAGGTGTGGATTTGGTGTATTTAGTTAGGCCAGGAAGTGTTGTCATCACCCCAGCAATGAAGTGACAAAACCCTCAAGAGAAGAGAATAAGCTTGAGAGCATTTAGGCAAAAGATGAGGAAGAAGGTAAAAGGAAAGCTGTCTCAGGAGAGGGGTAGGATGGGGTTTGTAAGTAAAGGCCCCAAGAAGGAGCCACAGAGAGAGAGACCACCTACATTCTTTTAGGCAGTTAAGGGGAGACAGTCAGTTTTTTGTGGTGTTTTTTTTTTCTGAGTCTTTTGTTTTTTAAAAATAACCAGCTTAAAATAATAATCCAAAAAGGCATATTTTGGGATGGCAAACCCTCAGTACCCTTGTGCAAAGAAAAAGGTGCCCCTCTTTGTTGAAAAACAGGCCTGATGCGTGTATTTCAGCTCCCACTTATCCCAAGAAACTGCACAACTAGGTTTCAGCCTTCATTTAGCCCTTAAACTGTACAGCCACACAAAGCTTTTGTAGACGTGTGTGTGTGTGTGTGTGTGTGTGTGTAAAAACCTTTGAATACAGCTATAACTCATTCAATTTGTGGAAATATACATGAAATGACAAAGCCATAGTTCATGGACAAACCAGTAAGCTTGAATCAGACTTCCTTTCTGTCAGAAAAAGTCTAAGTTTTTTTGTTTGTTTGTTTTTTCATTAATTCTCACCCAAGGATATTTTTTCCATTGATTTTTTTGTTTTAGAGAGAGTGGAAGGGAGAGGGAGAGACATAGAGAAACATCAATGTGAAACACATTGATTGGTTGCCTCCCGCAAGCACCCCCAACCAGGGCTGGGGATCGAGCCTATAAGTATATGCCTTTGACCGGAATCGAACCCAAGACCTGTCAGTCTGCAGACTGACAATCTAACCATTGAGCAAAACTAGCTAGGTCCTAAGTTTCTTTTTTATTTCAACTAAAACTGTAAATATATGTCCCTCTGCCAACCATCTTCTTAATCCTAAGATATAGAGATGCTATACCTTTGCTTAGGGTTTCTTTACCAGATGATCCTTTTAAAACTTTAAGAGTTGAGAACAATTAAGAGTCACTTGGCCCTGGCCACATAGCTCCGTTGGTTAGAGCATCGTGCTGATATGCCATGGTTGTGGATTTGATCCCCAGTCAGGGCACATACAAGAATCAACTAATGAATGCATGAATTAGTGGAACAACAAATCAATGTTTCTCTGTCTCCCTTCCTCTCTCTCTCTCTCAAATCAATTTTAAAAATTTTATTTAAAGAATCACTTGGGCCCTAGCTGGCTTGGCTCAGTGGATAGAGAGTCTGTCTGCGGACTGAAGTGTCCCGGGTTCGATTCCAGTTAAGGGCACATGCCTGGGTTGCGGGCTCGGTTCCCAGTGGGGGGCGTGCAGGAGGCAGCCGATCAATGATTCTCATCGTTGATGTTTCTATCTCTCCCTCTCCCTTCCTCTCTGAAATCAATAAAAATATATATATTTTTTAAATCACTTGGAAGCTTATTAATACAGATTTCTTGGTCCCACCCTGCAGAGACTGACTCAGCAGATCTGGAATGGAGCTGAAAATTTGCTTGTCTAATAAGCTCCCAGGAGATGCTGACGTTATCCAGCCCTGGATGATTACACTTTGAATAGCACTGGATAAAATATGGTGTTGCCCTTTTAACATTGCTCATCAGTGCTATACTGACTGTCATAGCACTCTCACTCAGGGGCTATGCACTCTCAAATTGTGCCTATTGCACCATAGTAAAAATTTAAGATGGGTTAGAGATCAGCTTTTTTGTGTGAAGTAGGAGAAAGCAGTAAAAGGAAAGATGGGAGAGAAAAAGGAGCAAGCCAGATGTATTTATAAGAACACTTTAGGAAGAAAACACAAAGTTTAAGATCTGAAAAATTACTTTATTAAAAATGGGTGAGGGGGAGCAGCAGGGCTGACTAGGTAGAGCATAAAGGATTTTTAGAACAGTGAAATGACACTGTGTGATACTATAATTGTAGCTATAAGTCATTATCCTTTTGTCCAGACTCATAGAATGTACAGCACCAAGAGTAAATCCTAATAATGTAAACTATGGACTTCGATGATAGCGATGTGTCAATGTCAGTTCATCAACTTTAACAACTGTATCACTCTTGTGGGGACGTCCACAATGATCTTAAAAAAAAAGTTTGAAGGCTATTGAATTAAAAACATGTGACCAAAGTAGTCAAATTTTAAATGTTATTTTTTTACTAAAAATGTAAAACTGTGTGCAAAGTGGTATGGCATATATATATATTTCAGAATGGTGTGGCATATATGTATTTTTTTATGTTATTAGGATAGTACAGTGGTCGGAAAACTGCGGCTCGCGAGCCACATGCAGCTCTTTGGCCCCTTGAGTGTGGCTCTTCCACAAAATACCGACTTCTGCGCATGGGCCACGAAGTTTCAATCGCACTGTACGTGTGTGCCCGCACGTGGTATTTTGTGGAAGAGCCACACTCAAGGGGCCAAAGAGCCCCATGTGGCTCGCGAGCCTCAGTTTGCCCACCACGGGGCTAGTACATTAAGGAGGAGCATTTGTGGATTGGAAGGAACAATGGTAAAAGTTTAGAGTAAGGAGGGCATCACAGTCTGAAGGAGAAAATAAAGCTGTTTGTGTATTACATGACATATTTAGATTTCTTCTTATGGTCCCAATATTCCTAATATAGCCATTTGGGGAGCAAGGCAGGAACAGTCTTCAGAAAACAAATAGGGACTGAAATTGACATAACTATCTTAAGAGGATGTAAAAATAGGTTGCCTGATGTCTGGATTGGGGGTTAAGAGATTACCCTGGTAAGTGATGAAGTCATTTTACTGGGCAAATGACACTCATTGATTTCCCCATCTACACATAAACTGAAATGCCTTTGAGGAAAGTCTGACTGTAGAATGAACTATTGCATGACTCAGTTTAAGAATCCTCACTTTCTAAATTGTGTGGACTCAGAGCAATAGCAACTTTGTACTTCGCAATTTCCAAAGAACTTTAACATCTATTAGTTAATCCTTTGAACAACTCAATGCCTATCACCATTCTGCAGATCTGAGCCATAAAGCACAACTTGGTCAAGCTATACAGCTTGTAGTAGGCCTTTCAACTTTATATAATGAATTCTTTCTAATAGCTGAAGCTGCCCAATATAAAGCCAGTATTTTGTGCTAATGGAAGCTATTGTATGACTGAACTGTAATTTATGAATTTTTCCGTATCCTCTAGCAGATCTCCCTTTCTAATCATGTTTCATCCAATACTAAGTATTTTCTTTTTTCATCTCTATAGCTAAGCCAGATGGACAGTAGGGAAAAATGAACCAGAAGTATGCTGGGTGACTGAGATTTATTTATGCTGAGTGACTGAGGTTGTTTATTCAAAACAACCAACATATGTTTTTACCATGTTTCTCTTTTATTAGTATAAATTCTTTCTAATAGCTGAAGCTGCCCAATATAAAGCCAGTATTTTGTGCTAATGGAAGCTATTGTATGACTGAACTGTAATTTATGAATTTTTCCGTATCCTCTAGCAGATCTCCCTTTCTAATCATGTTTCATCCAATACTAAGTATTTTCTTTTTTCATCTCTATAGCTAAGCCAGATGGACAGTAGGGAAAAATGAACCAGAAGTATGCTGGGTGACTGAGATTTATTTATGCTGAGTGACTGAGGTTGTTTATTCAAAACAACCAACATATGTTTTGAAAATCATCAATATCATATTCCTTAACCTAGGGAGAAGACAAAAAAAACACTTTTACTTATTAATATTTTATTAGGTCCTTCCTCCACTTTATCTGATTTAATCCTCCTAAGAACCTAGGAGATGGGACAGAACTTTAGCTATCTCTGTTTAGGGTTGTCAGATAAAATAAGTTTTGCTATAGGTATGTCCAAAACATTGTGAGCAGCCCTTCCCTCCCCACCTTATCCTCAGGGGATATGTTCCAAGATGCCCAGTGGATGCCTGAAACTGCAGATAGCACCAAATCCTATCTATACTATATTTTTTCCTAAACAATATATGCCTGTGATAAAATTTAATTTATAAATTAGTCATAGTAAGAAATTAACTCATAATAAAATAGAACAATTATAGCAATATACTGAAATAAAAGTTATGTGAATATTCTCTCTCATAACCAACTTGATAACCTAGACTGCTATTAACTGTCTAACAGGCAGGTAACATATGTAGTATGAATATACTGCACGAAAGGATGATTCATGCCCTGGGTGGGACTGAGCGAGATAGTATGAGATTTCATCATGCTACTCAGAATGGCAGGCAATTTTAAACTTATGAGTTATTTTGGAATTTTTTATTTCTTTGGATCTCTGTTACCCACAAGTAACTGAAACTGAGGAAAATGAAACCATGGATAATGGGGAACTACTGTATTTATACTAAAAAAGTATTCCTTTTTTTGTTTGTTTTTTTAATATATTTTTTTATTGATTTCAGAGAGGAAGGGAGAGGGAGAGATAGAAACATCAACGATGAGAGAATCATGGATCAGCTGCCTCTGCATGCCTCCTACTGGGGATTGAGCCCGCAAACTGGGCATGTGCCCTGACAGGAATTGAACCCGGGACCCTTCAGTCAGCAGGCCCATGCTCTATCCACTGAGCAACACCAGCTGGGGCAAAAAAAAAAGTATTCATTGTTAATCTGAAATGCAAATTTAATGGCATTCTGTTTGTTTATTTTTGCTAAATCTGTTTCTTTTATCCCTCATTTGAAGAATAAATTACTTTTCTTTAAAATATGCTGGGGCCCAGCCCCAGCAGGTCCAGGGGTCC
>NW_005356121.1:168610-175122 GCF_000412655.1 Myotis brandtii
ACATATGCTGTTCAGATGTTTCTTCCTCTGTTTCTTTTATCCCTCATTTGAAGAATAAATTACTTTTCTTTAAAATACATTGCACAACTTAAATTCCTTAGCTAATATTCTTGTCTTATGGATGATGCTGGATTATAAAGGTTGCTAATGTTTTGGATAATTTTTATGGGACTCTACTGAAGGAATTGTAGGAAATCTCAGAAATTTAACTTCTAATATTCCCAGATCGATCTAAATCTCAAGTCCTCAGTCCTAATTTTAATAAATAATTACTTAGTTCTCTTTCAAATCAATCTTATGAATAGATATGTTTGTGAAATCTTATAAGAATTATAAAATTTTAAAACTTGAAGCTACTTTAGAGATTACTTAATTCTTAAAGTTTCCAGAATCTAACTCTGAATTTTAACCAAGAACTGGGGCCTCCAGGCAATGAGGACTTTGTAGATGGGGATCCCTTTAGCCGCTGCATGAGGGGTGAGGGGAACCTGCCCCACCTTTCCCCTTTTCTTGCTTGTGCTTCCTCCCAGATACCTCTTCTTGTCTGACTACCCATCATTCCAAATATCTTTTGTTCTTAGGTTATAAAGTGTTGTATCTGTGATTCCAAAGTAGTGGTAATAAGAGTCAAGCAGGAGAGAAGAAGTGATATGAAACAAAATTAGAGATGGAAATGAGCAAGCCCTAAACATGGGGAAGCCTCTTAGTGAAAATTGTGACAGGCCCGAGGAAGAATAGTTGATTCCGACACGGGAGAAAGGAAGGGAAAGGTTAACCCACACAGGCTTCTTGCAGTGGAAAAACAAGATTATTCTTGTAAAACCAATAGAATCCAAGGTCAAGAATGCTAAAGAGGAACAAATACCAAGTTAGTGAGTACCCAATCTTCTAATGAATATGTAACCTTGCTTTTGTTCTGGAGAAACAGAGATTAGCTGAAACAGTTTCTAAATGACTCTCCTACAGGAAAGGCCACCAGCCCGAGAAAGGCACTTATCCAAGATCAGATAGCACATATCTAGAAGCTTAGCAGTGGCTTTAAGCCATAACAACATGATATCTTTGTGGGTATACAGAGAATTGTACCAGAGGGCCCAATATAGAGTAGTTGCTCAAGAAATGTTTACTGAGTAAATACCCTAAGGTTAGATTCTGTATTATTTTTCCTGCTTTGTCACAACGATTTCTGTGTCTCATTTTTTCCCATCTGTAGTGTAAAAAAAAACAAAATCAAATAAGAAACCATGACATCTGCCTCTCAAGGAAATTTACTCAAAAACAGAGGTTTACATTAGTTGTATTATTTTGTTGTTGTTAATCCTCACATGAGGATATTTTTCCATTTATTTTTAGAGAGAGCAGAAGGGAAGATGAGAGAAACATCCATGTGAGAGAGGCACATCAACTGGTTGCCTCCTGCACGTGCCCTGACCGGCACCAGGGATCGAGCCTGCAACCAAGGTATATGCCCTTGACCAGAATCAAACCTGAGACCCTTCAGTCCCAGGACCGATGCTCTATCCACTGAGCAAAACTGGCCAGGACTAGGTGTATTTTTTTTTTAAGTCCTTTTGATACCTGCTATTCTGAGCTCACTGCCAGTACAATTCCAGGTCATTGCCAACTATTAGTATAAAAGCCTCTGACTAGTTTTAGTACAGTTAGTAATCTTTTGAAAATTTCAATCTGCCTATGTTATTAATATGCTTAACCTACTAGTTCTCTGTTGTACACAGAATAAAATCCAAACTCAACCTAGCATATTAGGCCACTTGTGATATGATCCCTGCTTACTTCCTGGCTTCTTCTCACCTCTATACTTCAGTTATACTGAAATTTTAATAGGATCAAGCCTTTCTCATACAACCTAGAAAACTGTTTCTCTCAACCTACCTCCTACTTTTTAAAAAAATCTATTTTTTTATCCCGCCCCCTCCTCACCTGCGGCTGCAGCCCTCCCGCTCCTTCTGCCCCGGACAAGTTAGATTCAGCCCAGGGAGAAGGAGCCCGGTCTCTCCTGCGCCCCGAAAGAGAAGAAAGGAGAGAGCTATAGAGAGTTAGAAACATCAATGAGAGAGAAACATCGATCAGCTGCTTCCTGCACATCCCCTACTGGGGATGTACATGCAACCAAGGTACATGCCCTTGACCGGAATCGAATCTGGGACCCTCCAGTCTGCAGGCCGACGCTCTATCCACTGAGCCAAACCAGCTAGGGCTCTCTCTCATCATTGGTGTTTCTATATCTCCCTCTCCCTTCCTCTCTAAAATCAATAAAATATATATTTTTTTAAAAAATCTATTTTTATTGCTTTCATTGAGGAAGGGAGAGGGAGAGATAGAAACATCAATGATAAGAGAGAATCATTGATTGGCTGCCTCCTGCATACCCCCCACTGGTGATTGAGCCGAAACCCTGGCATGTGCCCTGACCAGGAATCAAACTGTGACCTCCTGGTTCATAGGTCAGTGCTGAACCTCTGAGCTACACCAGTCAAGCTCTCTACCTCCTACTTGGTCAGGGCACTACCACAAAGCCTTCAGGTCTTTCTCAACTTGTCTTCTCAAAGAGGAAACCTTCCCGGACACTACCACACCCCTTCCTCCTGCCTGAACTTTGTTTCTCTGCCCCAAGTCCCCGCCCTCACCCTGTGCAAGACAGGAAGTTGTGCACCACCAGGTTACCAGAGAGCACCATTCCCATAAACTCTGTGCAGATGCAATCTGCACAATGTCCCCACTGTACTTCATGAGTCCCATAAGTCTCCTATGCGTCTGTCTTTAATACTCTGTAATGACATTGCCTATTATCATTCTCCCCCACCCCCATAACTTTAACCTTTATAATTCTAGGTTCTCTACTGAGTGTTAGAAGAAGACAAAAGAAAAATAAAGGATTTAATGTTTGCTCTCAACTACAATACATAATGAGATTATGGTTAGTTCTTGCCCTGGCCAGTGTGGCTCAGTTGGTTGAGTGTGATCCCATGCACCAAAAGGTCCCAGGTCCGATTCCTGGTTGGAGCACGTGCCCCAGTGGCAAGCTTGATTCCCAGTAGGGGAGGTGAGGGAGGTAGCCCATCGGTGTTTCTCTCTCACATCCATGTTCTCTCTTCCTCTCCCTTCCTCTTTCTGAAATCAATTAAAATATTTTTTAACGTTACCGTGTAAGCACTCAGGGAAATATAATTGTTTCTAAGGATTGGAAAGAGCTCAAGTGGGGGGATATTTAAACTGGGCCTTACAGGTATAGCAATAGGCAGAAAAGGTAAATAACTATATTTCAAGCAGAGGAAATAAAAATAAAAAGAGTCTAAAGGTAATCTGTGTGACCAGATTAGATATGCGTAAATGAGGAGGATGGAAAGTAAGATAAATTGTGTAATGCCTTGAGGTTTTATTAATCAACTAGAGGCCCAGTGCACGAAATTTGTACACGGGTAGGGTCCCTAGGCCTGGCTGGTGATCAGGGCTGATCTGTGGGGCAACTGGTGTGGCAATCGGGGGGCCCCCACTGGCACCTGCCTTGGCTGGCCTGGGGCCTGCGGGCTGGGGGCAGCTCCTGCGTTGAGTGTCTGCCCCTGGTGGTCAGTGCACGTCATAGTGACCAGTTGTTCCACTGGTCATTCTGCCATTTGGTCAATTTGCATATTGGGCTTTTATTATATAGGATATGAATTTTACTCTGTAGGCAGCAAATTATTGAGTTATGAGCATAACAGTGATATAGTCAGATCTGTGTTTAAAAATATTTTTCACTATAAAAAAAAGCATGCTTTTTTAAAAAAAAAATATTTCAGCCTGGGTGGGTAGCTCAGTTGGTTAGAATGTTATCCTGATATGCCAAGGTCGAGGGTTTAATCTCTGATTAGGATACTTACAAGAAGTAACCAGTGAAAACATAAATGAGTGGAAAAACAAATTGTTTCTCTCTCTCTCTTTCTCCCTTCCCCTCTTTCTCAAAAACTAAATTAAAAAATAAATTAATTAAATTATAAAAATGTTTCTCATAGCAAAGTACATATCATATAAAATGAAAGGTCTCTATAATCTCACTCCCTAGAGTTAATCATTGGGTATAATGCTCCATATTTTTCTCTGTGTACATGTGCATATGTTTATATATAAATCATTTATTTATAAGAAAGATCATTCTGTCCTGGCCCATACGGTTCAGTTGGTGGGAGCATCGTCCTGTGCACCAAAGGATCTTGGGTTTGATTCCTGGAGGGGGCATGTGCCTGGGTAGTGGGGTTCAATCCCTAGCCCCAGTTGGGGGGGGCGTGCTGGAGTCAACCAATGTATGTTTCTCTCTCTTTCTCTCTCCTTTCCCCTCTTCTAAAAGTCAATAAAAATGTCCTCTGGTAAGGATTTTTTTTTTAAAAAAAGGAAGGTCCTAGCCGGTTTGGCTCAGTGAATAGAGCGTCAGCCGGCGGACTGAAGGGTCCCAGGTTCAATTCCGGTCAAGGGCATGTACCTTGGTTGCAGGCACAGTAGGAGGTGTGCAGGAGGCAGCTGATCAATGTTTCTCTCTCATCGATGTTTCTAACTCTCTATCCCTCTCCCTTCCTCTCTGTAAAAAATCAATAAAATATATTTTAAAAAAGAAAGAATAAGATCATTCTAACAGTACTTTTGGCCACTGCCTTTTTAAAAGTAATGGCAAGGGGGATTTCCGGTCAAGATGGCAGCATAGGTAAACACAGCACTGACATCCACAACATTAAAATTACAACTAAACCACAGAACAACTGTCATTCAGAACCCCCTGAAATCTGGTTGAATGGAAGTCCTACAACTAGAGAATTAAACCACATTGAGACTGGTAGGAGGGGCAGAGACCTGGCTGGTCTGATACCCATGTGTGACATTTTTTTAAATCAGGAGGGATATCTTGGCTGTGGAGGTCTACTTGAGGAGCAAGGGGTCCCATTCCCAAGAGAAGTTCCCATAACTTTGGGGTATAAAAACCAGTGGGGCCTGGCCAGCATAGCTCAGTGGTTGAGCGTTGAGCATTTACCTATGAACCAGGAGGTCACGGTTAGATTTCTGGTCAGGGCACATGCCCAGGTTGCAGGCTTGATTGCCTGTGTGGGGCATGTAGGAGGTAGCCAGTCAATGATTTTGATCATTTATGTTTCCATCTCTCTCTCCCTCTCCCTTCCTCTCTGAAATCAATAAAAAATATATTTTAAAAAAACAGCAACAACAAATGGTGATGGGAAAACTGGACCACTTTCTTAAACCATAGAAAAATAAACTCAAAATGGATTTAAGACTTACATTTAAGATCAGAAACCATAAAAGTCCTGGAAGAAAAAATTATTTGATGTAATTCTTAACAATATATATATATATATTTCTTGGATATGTCTCCTAGGATAAAGGCAACAAAAGCAAAAAAATTTTTTTTTGAATGGGAATACATCAAACTAAGAAACTTTTGCACTGCAAAGGAAATAATCAACAAAATGAAAAGGCCTACTGAATGGGAGAAGATATTATCCAATGATAACATCCAAAATATTTTAAAAACTCATACAACTTGTAGTGACATTAAATATATGGGGCAAATATGTCAGTAGACAAGGTCCCTGTTATAATGTGAAGAGACAATAACTAAAGAAACAATTCCAGAAAGTGATAAGACCTATGAAAAAAAAATTAAAATGGGGAAATGAGATAAATGGTGAAAGGCAACATAGATAGCCTGACAAAGAGACTTCTCTGAGGAAGTGGCTTTAAGCTCAGACCTGAATGACAAAACGGAATCAGACATTTCAAGATCTTGTGTACACATCTCCAGGCAGGCCCTGTATCAGAAATGAACTTGGTTTAGGGAAAACCAAGATGGCGGCATAGGTAAACACCGGAGATTGCTGCCTCGCACAACCACTTCAAAAATACAACTAAAAGACGGAATGGACATCATCCAGAATCACAGGAAGGCTGGCTGAGTGGAAATTCTACAACTAGAAGGAAAGAGAAAAGCATACCAAGACTCAGAGGTGCATGTGGAGAGGGCTGGTGGCTGAGGACACGGTTGTCCTTTTCAATCGGGAGGAAGTCTCAAGCTCTGAGCTCCAGTTCCGGGCGAGTCTCTGGGGACCCACACTCATATGGGAGAAACTGGACTGTCTGGCATCGGTCGGAACTCGAGGGCAGCTTTCTCTCGGAGGTGCTTGCAGCGATTGCCGGGACACTGAGAAGCAGGGCCTCTGAGGGCAGGACTGAGAGCAGCCATAACTACTCGCTCCACCCTGTTGATCCCCTGGGACCCCACCCCGCCCAAGCCGTGTATGGAGGCTTTTGCATATGAAAGGCCTGGCCCTTTGCAATCTGATAATTACCTAACAAACTGCAGCTGGCCCAAGGCCCCAGGGCAACTTGCATTGCTTTACAGCTGGCTTCTGCTGGTAGCCTCAGGAAAAGGCTAGATTAGCACCTCCTTAGAGATCCAGGAGCCAGTGTGCCCGGTGGTCAGAGTGGGACCATCCAGATTGCAGCTCCTC
>NW_005356121.1:176714-188855 GCF_000412655.1 Myotis brandtii
ACAATAATCGTGCACCTATGGATGAGGACAGTGGGTGGGGAGTGAGGGCAGAGGGTGGGGTGGGAACTGGGTGGAGGGGAGGTATGGTGGGGAAAAAGAGGAACAATTGTAATAATCTGAACAATAAAGATTTAATTTAAAAACAAAAGAAATGAACTTGGTTTAATAGAGATAGAGAAATTCCTATATGGCTGATGCTTAGTGAGTCAAGGGAATAGTGGTAAACAATAAGGCAAGAAGGAGAGAGACAGTTTTGTTGGTACCTCTGTGAAAAATGAGTTGTAGAAAAATAAGAATGAAGTTATTAAGACTGATTAAAAGACTATGGCAATAAAAAAATTTTAAAAAGACTATGGCAATAGTCCTAGCCAGTTTTTCTCCGTTAATAGAGAGTTGGCCCGAGTTCAGTTCCAGTTAAGGGCACATACCTTGGTTGCAGGCTCTGGTCGAGTGGGGGCGTGTGCAGGAAGCAACCAATCGATGTCTCTCTTACATCGATGTTTCTCTCTGTGTGTCTCTCCCTTTACCTTCCACTCTCTCTAAAAATCAATATCCTCGAGTGAGGATTAACAACTATGGCAATAGGTCATGTGACAAATGATGATGGTTTTAACAAAGGTGGTTGTGATATTGTGACCTGTGGTCAGATTCACCTGACCAAAACATATTTTTCATATATATTTGATCTTCATCCACAATTTCTGACTCTCAACTCTCTGAATGCTTGGAATTATGTAAGTGTTGAGAGTGAAAAAGGTATCTTATCTTAATGAGGTGCTTTTTGGAAAGCACTTAAAAATGGAGTTTGGCCGAAACCGGTTTGGCTCAGTGGATAGAGCGTCGGCCTGCAGACTGAAAGGTCCCAGGTTCGATTCCGGTCAAGGGCATGTACCTGGGTTGCAGGCACATCCCCAGTAGGAGATGTGCAGGAGGCAGCTGATCGATGTTTCTCTCTGATAGATGTTTCTAACTCTCTATCTCTCTCCCTTCCTCTCTGTAAAAAATCAATAAAATATATTTTTTTTTAAAAATGGAGTTTGGCCCAGCCGGTTTTACTCAGTGGATAGAGCATGGGCCTGTGGACTGAGGGGTCCCGAGTTCGATTCTGGCCAGGGGCACATGCTCAAGTTCCGGCTCAATCCCCAGTGGGGGATGTGAAGAAGGCAACCAATCAGTGATTCTCTCTCATCATTGATGTTTCTGTCTCTCTCTCCCTCTCTCTTCCTCTCTCAAATCAATAAAAATATGTATTTTTAAAAAATGGAGTTTGGAGAGCTTTCTAATTGGTGACCATATGAAAATTGGGGGAGAGGGGCACACCTGGAGAGGGAATGGAAGCTCCACGCCCCTTTCTAAAAGCCTATCCTTCTGTATCTCTTTCATCTGGCTGTCCCTGAGTTATAGCCTTTTACAATCTGAGTTCTATGAGCCATTCTAGCAAATGAATCAACCGTAAGGAGAGGGTTGTGGGAACCTCTGATTTATAGCCAGTTGTTCAGAAGTATGGGTGACAACCTGGACTTGTGATTGGCATTCTGAATTGCAGGGGGTCGTTGTTATCTCCAATCGGTGGCCAACTGTTCAGACAAGGCTTGCATCTGGCATCTGAAGTATGTGAGTGGGGGAGCAATGTTATAGGACTGAACCTTAACCTGTGGAATCTGATGCTATCTCTGGATAATGTCGGAATTGAGTTAAATTCTTTGACACACTGCATGTGTCTGAGAATTGTTTGTTGTTGTGGGGAAACTCCTCCCCCCAAACACATAGTAGAATTGGGCCTAGGAGCCTAATTTAGTGGAAAAGGGAGAGTGGAAGGAATCTGGGTATATTTTGGAGGTAAAGCTAACAGTACTTGCTGTTATTTAGATGTGGGAAAACAGAGAAATCCTGAATAGCTCCTGGCATTTTGGCTTTTGGATAGTGATAACATTTACTGAGAGGGAGAAGACCAAAGAAAGAAAAAATGGGGGGTGGGGGGTGGGGAAGAGAACCTGGGACTTCTATTTTGGCTATGCTTAATTTGAGATGTTTACAAATGTAATATAAATGTGATCCCCATTTCCATCTGGGTTACTGAAAAATACATTTTTAGGAATACATTAAATATTTGAAGAAAGTTATGTTCTCCCCCAATATCTTTTCTTCACTAAGCCCAGTAATCCTACTTCTCCAGCTGCCCTTCATGACCTTGTTGCCATTATCATCCTGGTTATATCCTTTTTTTTTTTTTTTTTTTTTGCTGGGGGGGGGGGGCGGTGTCATATCCTTTCTGAAGTAGGATGCCAAGGACTAAAGCAGTGATGGCGAACCTATGACATGTGTGTCAGAGGTGACACGCGAACTCATTTTTTTGGTTGATTTTTCTTTGTTAAATAGCATTTAAATATATAAAATAAATATCAAAAATATAAATCTTTGTTTTACTATGGTGGCAAATATCAAAAAAATTCTATATGTGACACGGCACCAGAGTTAAGTTAGGGTTTTTCAAAATGCTGACACGCCGAGCTCAAAAGGCTCACCATCACTGGGATAGAGTGATCTGAATAACACACCCAAAAATGTAGGGCTGTTACCCCTCTGATGTATTATTTTTTCAGAAATATGTTCACTTTTTATAATTTGTGTTTTCTTTGTTGCTTTTATTAGTATGTTAGGGTGCCTGCCTGTGGTATACAATATCTCTTCTCATTTTTATTTAATCTGTTGTTGGTTTGAAAATAAAATAACCAAGTTATGATCTGTATCAAATAGTAACATTTTGCTTTGTATGTTTGAAATATTTTATAATAATTTTTAAAAAGGGAGGGGGCAGTGGAGTCCTCCTATGAAAAGCTTTGAACTCTAGTGGGAAAATCTTTTTTTCTTACTTTGTTGTTCTAACGTGTATTCAGAATAAGTGAGTTTTCAAATAGCTGAGTTCCAGATGGGCGAGGTATTCCAGTCCTTGACAGGAGGATCTCGACGAGATCTTCTCAGGCTAAGGCAGTGGTTCTCAACCAGCAGTGATTCTGCATTCCAGGGACATTTGGCAGTTTCTGCAGACATATTTGGCTGTGATGATTTGTGGCTAAGAGAATCCTAATGGCATCTGTGGGTAGAAGCCAGGGATGCTGCTAAACATCCTACCATGTACAGGACAAGCCCCAAAGAACCATCTGGCCCAAATGTTAATAGTACCTAAGTTTAGAAACCCTGAACTATTGTATTTCCCTGATTTTGTTTACTACCCTTATTGAAAAAAGTGAGTACAATCTTATATTAAAAAATCAACACAATTAAAACTTAATGACTTAATTCTGCTTCCAGCTAATCACTACTCTCTCCTTTTATTACATGCCAACCATCTGTTAATAATCTTTCTATAATTTAATGGGAAAATAAAGAAGCACTAATTTTTTCAATAAGAAAATGTTATCATGGGTCTACTTTTGTCATGTATTCCAATCGCCATAATTTTTAGAATATTAACAATGTTCAGCGATCAAATTTGGATATTATTTTCAAATGCTTTTATTTAAAGCAAAATTATACCCTCTCCTATCTCATTCTCCTTTCTAGTCTTTGGTTTTTCCTCCCCATATTTTGTTCATTCTCTCAATTGAAAGGTCATGTGCCTTGAGAAGAGGAATAATCCTGCTTTTCTTCTGTCATCTCTTAATATTAGATAAATGCCATACAACTTGACCACACACTCTGCTCCTCTTATCTTGCAGGTGCCTGGGTGAAGCATGCAGCTATTTTGGGATGTGGCTATCCTAACAATGCTCTGTAGTTTATTACAAGTGAGAGAGGTGGAGGTAGAAGCCACCATCCAATCACTGGTTGTACTTAGAGGTAGAGGTGTGGGGGACAACGAAGAATGCTGTTGACTGCACGTCCTCCCTGGTGGGAACATGTGAATCTTTTCCTGGGGCTGTTTCGTTTCTTTGCATTGACTGCAGCTGTCAAGATCAAAGAGAAAGTAATGAGGCAGGAGTAAATAGCTTCATTCTCAGGGTACCTGCCAGGAGCAATTTCTGATGGGGATTGAAGTGAAAGGGGAAAAACAAATTCTTTCCTCAGCCCTACCCAGAAACAACAACTAGGTGGGTCTTTTTCAGATGCTTCTAATTATTTAAATTCCAACTGTTTCACCACTAAGAATCTAGGGGCAAAAATAACCATTCCCCTATACCTTTATGTTGAAAGCTAAAGATTCATTCACTCATTCAAATATTTATATATGTATCAGACATATGAATAAACTAGGAAAAGCATCTAAATTAAATTTTTGAAAATGTCAAGTGTTTATTTGTAAGAGGAATGATAAGTGAATACCTAATTCGTAGTGAAATTTTTCATATAATTATCTTTCTTTAATGGAGTAATGATTGCTTTATATGTGCGAATTTGCTAAGTATTTATATAGGCAGAGTATTTGTGGGGACCCTTGAGATTGCAGAGAATAAAACAGCTAAGATCCTTCTCCTTCAGCCCTGAGATCACTTTTCCGAATTAGAGAACTGAGACACAGATTTAATAACTTAATTATTAGCATAGTGCGTAACACAGCAAGTCAGTACCATAGTCTGAGCTGACACTTGAGTTTTCTAACTTTCAGCCTTTTCTTTATTAAAAAAATAGAAGTGAGAGAAGATCGTTTGCAGAAAATACTTTCCACCATTGTACCAAGTTGATTTCTACCCAGAAAGCCTTCTGACTAAAGCAATATGTAGGATAATGAAAGGAAGCAACAGAGGTTGGGGGGTCAGGATTGAGGTTGAGGGAAGCTATGGAAAGGGGAGATTAATAAAAGCACAGAATAGGGAGAAGATTTTAGTTAAGGCAAAGCATGTAAGGTAAAAGTGTTATATTTGATCTCTCTGGAGTACAGGTGGTACATTGCTGCTATAGAAAAGAAAAATACACAATAAGATTTTGCTCCATTCTCCACCTAAGGGTTCACACTTCAAATAGTAGATCAGGTGTTCAAAGACTTCTCAGCATACCCCGAACTTGCTTTTCCAGCACTGCCTCTTACTAGACTCCTATGAGTACCCTACTCTTCAGCTAAATTGGCAAAGCATTATTCCCCAACCTTCCATACAAATTTCTTACCACCATACCTTTGCCTAGGCCACTTAATCTCCCTGAAATGCCCTTCTCTAATCTTTGCCTATCTCTTATCCTACTTACCTTTCAAGATCCATTCCAAATTCTAACTTCATGAAGCCTTTCTGGATTGTTCGCACATGAATAAAGTCTTCATTCTCTGGCTTTCCTCAGCACTTTGTTTATAAACAACTTGAGGGCAGGGACTTTGGGTCCTCTCCTTTGTTCAGCAAAGTGTTATGCATTTTATAGGCTCTCTTGATGTATTTTAAATTTTCTCAACATTACCTTTTAAAAAAACTCATTAAAATCTTTCTGGGTTTAGAAAACTGTTGTTTCTTATTGCTTTCATTAGATTTAATCCAAAGATTGAGAGATTCAAGTAAGAATGCAGCTAATGGGCAAAAATGGAATTGTAAGAAACAGAGTTTCAGACTAGGATGTGGGGTCAAGTGTGACTTTAGATTAAGGCGGATATTGGAAAAGAGGATGGGTAGGCAGATGGTGAATTATAGCCTGGCCAAAGGGGCTCACTTGGTTGGAACATTGTCCTGTGCCCCGAAAGGTTGCTGGTTCAATTAATGGTCAGGGCATATACCTAGGTTGTGGGAACAGAAGGCAACCGATCAATGATTTTCTCTCACATAGATGTTTCTCTCTCTCTCTCCCCCTACCCCCTTCCTCTCTCTGAGCATGTCCTCAGGTGAGGATTAAAATTTTTTTAAAAGATGGTGTCTTATAACCTGGGGGAAATGGAAAGAAAAAAAAAAGGACCAAGAAAGAAAAAATTGTAGAAACATTGAGATACAAATATTAAAGAAATGGAAGAAGGAATAGTCAAGAGATTAAAAGGATTGTGTCTAAGGAAGGTTCCTTTGGTTGTCTTTGGGATGTTCCTTTCCTTGCATTTCAAAAGACCACAGGCAAGAAAAGGAAGTGAAACACAATACAGAAGTACAGGCCCTCTTTATAAGTGCCCACTGGTCTCTTCCTTGGAAATAGGATAAATAAAGATTTCCTTGAAATTCTGTTCTTAGCAAGATTCTATCTGCAAGAGCATTTGAGGTCATGCTCCCTGGCATATGTCGTAAATTTGGCTCAAACTCTTATAAAAAAATCAAAAAATAAAAAATATTTTAAAAAAATATTCTGTCTGCCCTGACCAGTTTGGCTCAGTGGCTAGAGCCTCGGCCTGTAGACTGAAGAGTCCCAGGTTTGATTCCGGTCAAGGGCATGTACCTTGGTTGCGGGCGCATCCCCGGTGGGGGGTGTGCAGGAGGCAGCTAATGGATGTTTCTCTCTCATGGATGTTTCTAGCTCTCTATCCCTCTCCCTTCCTCTCTGTAAAAAAATCAATAAAATATATTTTTAAAAAAATATTCTGTCTGCCCTGGCCAGTGTGGCTGTTGGTTGTTGGTGTATGGGATATACACCAAAAGGTGATGGGTTCAATTCCCAGTCAGGGGGCATGCAGAAGGTGACCAATTGATGTTTTTCTCTCACATCAATGTTTCTCTCTCTCTCTCTCTCTCTCTCTCTCTCTCCCTTTCTCTCTCTAAAATCAATTTTCCAAAAAGATTCTGTCTGCAACTGCTTTCTCCAGAATCCTGTATGATATAGTTCAACACCTGACAGTGTCTCCCTCCTCCAGGGTCTCTACATATATTTCAAGTCTCTGGGTTTGCTTATGTCTGCTGCCTCCTGCATGCCCCCCACTGGGGGCAACGCTCTATCCACTGAGCCAAACCAGCTTGGGCAAGATCTGGTTTTCAATGTACTATAGTATTCTGTAGGATTTATTCTGGACACCATAATTTAAGTGATAATAGAGAACACTTGGAATGGCCTTAGAAAAGGGGGAAAAAATCAACTATGAAATGATTCTGTACACTCTTTTAAGACTAGAATGCTAGATAAGACAGTCAATAAGCAAGATAGAAGATTTTATCTATAATGGTATTTGTTTTACCTAGAGCAGTGGTTCTCAACCTGTGGGTCACGACCCCTTTGGGGGTCAAATGACCCTTTCACAGGGGTCGCCTAAGACTATCCTGCATATCAGATATTTACATTAGGATTCATAACAGTAGCAACATTACAGTTATGAAGTAGCAACGAAAATAATTTTATGGTTGGGTCACAACATGAGGAACTGTATTTAAAGGGCCAGAAGGTTGAGAACCACTGACCTAGAGAAAGTTTACTCAGTGAGGTAATGGAATCATTCTGCCCCAAGGTCTTTAAAACCAACAGATAACCATATAGCTGTAAAGGAATTTGGCTTTAAAGATCAGTGCTTCTCAAACTTTAGCCCCCTTTCCCACTGCTTCCCTTGACTTCAACCTGCAGAGCTTTTTAAACAAATTCCTGAGCTCCTCCCTTAGAGATTCTGAGTCTGTTGGTCTGGGGTTGGAGAGTGGGAGGCGGTGGAGGCAGTATGAATTTGCACCCTTGTTGTTTCTGGTGTAAATATCTTGAGCTCTGCGCTTTGAAACCAATTAATAAATTCTTTACCAAGGAGTTCCTGAAGGACTGCTCTGGTCAGGGAACTGGGGATCTTCAGTCTCTCAGAGACAACAGCTGTGGTTATGAACATAGTTGGAAACTTTCTTAAAGAATTTGTCATAATGTCGCTTTGCCAAACAAGACTAGGTTGTTGAGCTTGTCCCCATCTTTGCCTTCGTTCCACTTTTTTGTGGCCTTGTGCCCAGATTTGTTCACTGGGTCTTTGTCTTTCTTGGCTGGCTTCCCAGCATCTTTCTTCTGTCTTCCTTGGGTGACATAGAGGAATTTGGAGAGCAGCTGCTACTGCACCCTCTCTAAGTTGTTGGACAAAAAGTGAATTTGCATTTCTAACAGGCTCCCTGGAGATGTGGCTGCTGCTGGTTCATGGACCACAATTTGAAAAAACACTGGTCTAGAGGATTTCCAAAATCAAGGAATACGGTTGACATACATAGAACATAAATGTGTGACTATTCCATTGTTCTTTGATTAAAAATATCTTTTTCGCCCTAGCTGGTTTGGCTCAGTGGATACAGTGTCAGCCTGCAGACTGAAGGGTCCCAGGTTCGACTCCAGCCAAGTGCACGTACCCAGGTTGCGGGCTTGATCCCCAGTGTGGGGCATGCAGGAGGCAGCCAATCAATGATTCTCTCTCATCATTGATGTTTCTCTTTCTCCCTCTCCCTTCCTTTCTGAAATCAATAAAAAATATATCTTTTTCCTTGGGGATGGAAGAGCATGTATGAGGTAAATCAAACAGGTGGTTTTTATTGATTTTTAGAGAGTGGGAAGGAGGGAAGGAAGGAGGGAAGGGGAGAAGAGAGAGAGAAAAAAATGATACATCTATTGGTTGCTTATGCACATGCCCGACTGGGGCCTGGGATCGAACCTGCAGCCTGCAACCCAGATACGTACCCTTGACAACCTGATGCTTGAACCACTGAGCAACAGCAGCCAGGGCTAAATCAGACAGGTTTTGTTTTTCTCAAGCCATGATATCCACTTGACTCTTTTCTTCGTTCTATGGAAGGAACAACCATCCCAGTTTTCCCAGGGCCTTTCAGTGCTAACACTGGGACAGTCCCAGGCAAACTGGACATTAAGGTGACCTCTCCAATCTCATGAGGCCAGTGAACTAAGAGGAATGTAAAAGAAAAAAATGAACTTGGCTAGGAATCAGAAGATGTGCTTTCTATCCTAATTCACAACTTACTAAGTTATTACTTTAAATTGGGCATTTAAATTCTCTGTTTCAGTTTCTATGTCCATAAAATGGAGATGGTATTACCTACTCTACTTACTTCACAAAAAATGTTTGAAGGTCAATGGAAACAATGTATATAATATAAAAGGTTTTCGTTAAAATGCCATACATATGTTATAACAGAGATACTTGTTTTTATATATAATCTATACTAATAAAAGGGTAATATGCTATTTAGACTGGGTCTACCAGCCATCTTCCGGACAGAGCCATGGTGGCGGAGGCAGAGAGGGCAGTTGCGGGCGAGATCAGGCCGGCAGGGGAGGGCCATTGAGAGCAAGATCAGCCCAGCAGGGGAGGGCAGTTAGGGGCGATCAGGCAGGCAGGCAGAGGCAGTTAGGGGTGATCAGGCAGGCAGGCAGTGAGGTTAAGGGTGATCAGGTAGGCAGGCAGAGGGTTTTGGGGCAATCAGGCAGGCAGGCAGAGTCAGTTAGGGGCGATCAGGCAGGCAGGCAGGTGAACAGTTAGGAGCCAGTGGTCCCAGATTGTGAAAGGGATGTCCAACTGCCGGTTTAGGCCTGAACCTTGCGGGATCAGGCCTAAACCGGCAGTCGGACATCCCCTAAGGGGTTCCCAATTGGAGAAGTTGCAGCTGGGCTGAGGGGAACCCCCCCCCCATGCATGAATTTCATGCACCAGGCCACTAGTTTATTATATATTGCAAAATAATAGAACTTAGCAATCTCATTCCTAAGTATACACCCAAGAGAAAAAAATTTACATATTGTGGCAAATGACAAGAATGTTTAAAATAGTTCAAAACTGAAAACAATAATGTGTGCATCAACAAGACAATGGATAAGTAAATTTTGGCATATCAATAAATGGAATACTACTCAGCAATCACAAAGAAGGAACCACTGATACACATACAGTAATACTCATAGACACTATGTTGAGGGGGGGAAAAATCCTGGTACAAAAGTACATACCATGTTCCAGCAAACAAAAGCCCAGGACCAGACGGCTTCACAGGGGAATTTTACCAAACATTCAAGGAAGAACTAAAACCTATCCTCCTCAGACTACTACAAAAAATTCAAGAGGAAGGAACACTTCTAAGCTCATACTAATTGATGCAGAAGCATTTGACAAAATCCAACACCCATTTTTGATAAAAACGCTCAGCAAGGTGGGAATAGAAGGATCATACCTCAACATAATAATAGCCATATATGACAAGCCCACAGCCAACATCATACTCAATGGACAAAAACTAACACCATTTCCCCTAAGAACAGGAACAAGACAGGGATGCCCACTCTCACCACTCCTGTTCAACATAGTACTGGAAGTATTAGCCATTGCAATTAGACAAGAAGAAGAAATAAAAGGCATCCAAATTGGAAAAGAGGAAGTAAAACTGTCCTTATTTGCAGATGACATGATATTATACATACAAAACCCTAGAGACTCCATCAAAAAACTACTAGACTTAATACATGAATTTGGCAATGTAGCAGGATACAAAATTAACCCCAAGAAATCTGAGGCATTTCTATACACCAATAGTGAACTTTCAGAAAGAGAGATTAGAAAAACAATCCCATTTACCATCGCACCAAAAAAATTAAGCTACCTAGGAATAAACTTAACTAAAGAGGTAAAAGACCTCTACTCAGAAAACTACAGGACGTTGAAAAAAGAGATAGAGGAAGACATAAACAGATGGAAGAACATACCGTGTTCATGGATTGGTAGAATCAACATCATTAAAATGTCCATACTACCCAAAGCAATCTATAAATTCAACGCACTTCCCATTAAAATACCAACGGCATACTTCACAGATCTAGAACGAACTCTCCAAAAATTCATCTGGAATAAAAAAAGACCCCGAATAGCTGCAGCAATCCTGAGAAAGAACAAAGTAGGTGGGATCTCAATACCAGATATCAAGCTGTATTACAAAGCCACTGTTCTCAAAACTGCCTGGTACTGGCACAAGAACAGACATATAGATCAATGGAATAGAATAGAGACCCCAGAAATCAGCCCGAACCAATATGCTCAATTAATATTTGACAAAGGAGGCAAGAACATACAATGGAGCCAAGATAGTCTCTTCAATAAATGGTGTTGGGAAAATTGGACAGATATATGCAAGAAAATGAAACTAGACCACCAACTTACACCATACACAAGAATAAACTCAAAATGGATAAAGGACTTAAATGTACGACAGGAAACCATAAAAATTCTAGAAGAATCCAAAGGCAACAAAATCTCAGACATATGCCAAAGCAATTTCTTCACTGATACAGCTCCTAGGGCAGTTGAAACTAAAGAGAAAATGAACAAATGGGACTACATCAAAATAAAAAGCTTCTGCACAGCAAAAGAAACCATCAACAAAACAACAAGAAAACCCACTGCGTGGGAAAACATATTTGCCAACGTCATATCTGATAAGGGCCTAATCTCCAAAATTTATAGGGAACTCATACAACTTAACAAAAAGAAGATAAACAATCCAATCAAAAAATGGGCAAAGGATCTAAATAGACACCTTTCAAAAGAGGACATTCAGAAAGCCAAGAGACATATGAAAACATGCTCAAAGTCACTAATCATCCGAGAGATGCAAATCAAAACAACAATGAGGTACCATCTCACACCTGTCAGAATGGCTATCATCAACAAATCAACAAACGACAAGTGCTGGAGAGGATGTGGAGAAAAAGGAACACTTGTGCACTGCTGGTGGGAATGCAGACTGGTGCAGCCACTATGGAAGACAGTATGGAGTTTCCTCAAAAAACTGGAAATGGAACTCCCATTTGACCCTGTGATCCCACTTCTAGGAATATATCCCAAGAAACCAGAAACACCAATCAGAAAGGATATATGCACCCATATGTTCATAGCAGCACAATTCACCATAGCTAAGATCTGGAAACAGCCTAAGTGCCCATCAGTAGATGAATGGATTAGAAAACTGTGGTACATCTACACGATGGAATACTATGCTGCTGTAAAAAAGAAGGAACTCTTACAATTTGCAACGGCATGGATGGAGCTGGAGAGCATTATGCTAAGTGAAATAAGCCAGTCAATGAAGGAAAAATACCACATGATCTCACTCATTCATGGATAATAAAGACCATTACAAACTTTTGAACAATAATAGATACAGAGGCAGAGCTGCCTCAAACTGATTGTCAAACTGCAGTGGGAAGGCCAGAGAGGGTTGGGGGGCAGAAGGGAGGGGAGTAAGAGATCAACCGAAGGACTTGTATGCATGCATATAAGCATAAACAATGGACATAAGACAC
>NW_005356121.1:190349-192515 GCF_000412655.1 Myotis brandtii
AGCATAACCAATGGACATAAGACATTGGGGGGTAGGGGAGGCCAGGGGATTGTCAAGGGCGTGGGGAAAAAAGGAGACATATGTAATACTCTGTAATACTTTAAGCAATAAAACAATAAAAAATAATAATAATAAAATAAATAAATAAATATTTTAAAGAGCAAAAAAAAGTACATACTATGATTCCATTTTTATATAAGTCAAGAACAATAAAATTAATTGGTGGTAGAAGTCAGTACAGTGGTTACCACTGGGGAGGGAGGCTATGGATTGAATTAGGCCCACAAAAACCTTCTGGGGAGCTAAGAGTATTCTAGAATCTAGATCTCTATCTGGGTAGTGTTTATACAGGTAAATACAAATGTAAATATTCACCCAGCTGTACACTTTAACATTAGTGCATTTTACCTGCTTTACTGTATGTATATTATACTTCAGTAAAAAAGAAAAACACAGCCCTGACTGGTTTGGCTCAGTGGATAGAGCATCGGCCTGCAGACTGAAGGGTCCCAGGTTCGTTTCCGGTCAAGGGCATGTACCTTGGTTGCGGGCACGTCCCCAGTAGGAGGTTTGCAGGAGGCAGCTGATCAATGTTTCTCTCTCATCAATGTTTCTAACTCTCTATCCCTCTCCCTTCCTCTCTGTAAAAAATCAATAAAATATATTTTTTAAAAAAAGAAAAACACAAAAGAAAGAACTCACCCTCAGTTCTAACACCACTAAAAGACAAGTTCTTTTTCTTGAAATGTTTGAATTCTAATTGCCCCTGCACTATTGAAGAGGCTCAGTTTTGTAATGTGAGCATGTGATCTGTGGACCTAGATAGAAGGTATCCCCTCACTCAGAGTTGGTGCTCAGATAACACGGGTTTCTAGACTTGAGCAACGTGATGATAGGGAAGTGGAAACCCTGTGTCACTGGTTCAGGAAGAGGGCCAGGCTTACATCAACATTGCAACGAATCTTTTCTTCTTCTTCTTTTTCATCTTCGTGTCCTACTTTTCTTAGATTTTTCACCCTCCCCTCATACAACATACCTTTTTTTAAAAAATGTTTTTATTGATTTTTAGAGAGAGAGGAAAGAAGAGGGAGAGAGAAACATCAGTTGGTTGCCTCTTGTATAAACTCCAAATGGGGCTCGGATCTGCAACCTGGACACGTGCCCTGACTGGGAATCGAACTGGCGACCTTTCAGTGTTCGGGACGACAGTCAACCGACTGAGCCACACCAGCAGGGCAACCTACCTTTTAGGGAGGGGAGCCTGGAAATTTTCTCCATCTCCCCTCAGTAGCCTACTTTCCCATATTTTCTAATGGATCTCATTAAACTCAAATAGTCCATGCTGGCATGTTCTCTTATGAGTCTTTTCCAGGGACTCTCATCCTGACCCTCTGCCAAGGAGCCATCCAGTAGCCTTTACAGCTGCATTCTCAGACTTTTATCTACTTGTTTTCAAAACTGTGCCTGTGACATTCCCACTAGTTGGACATGTCCACTTCCAGGCCTTCAGGAAATCCCTTTTTTAGTAATTTCCCGCCCGGCATTCTTCTCAGCCGCTGCTCTGGGTCTACAGTGTTTTAGTCACCCTCGGGCTTCCTTAGGAAAACAAAACATTTCTTTCTCTGGAAGGATTAGTCAGCTGACCAAGTAGTTGGAGTGACTAAAAACAGGGAATTATGAGAAATATAAAAGTGGAGGGAGAGCAGAAAGCATGAGTCACATTATATGTGCCTTTTCTTCAAACCGAGTGGCTCTAAATTCTTAAGTATTTCTGTAAAGGCATCAGTGTTTGTTTCAGAGAGGGTCCGTAGTAAATAGTTGCCAATATATAAAAAAGATGAGTGCATGAGAATAAAACTATGAGGTGTTATTGAAAAATGACAGTGGCCATCAGCAAGAATGAGGGTGCTGAGGAACTTTCTGAGAAGGTGCAAATCCGTGGGGCGGTGGCTGCACGGGAGTGTGTATCCAGCTGTTAAGTCTAAAATGCATGAACTTTGTTGTATACATTTTATACCAAAAATAAATGGACTTAAATAGAATCGGGGTGCTGCAGGAGCAGAAAGAATGGGAAGATTTTGTAAAGATCTGAGAAAGAATGGGAAGATTTTGTAAAGATCTGAGGCCCTGTGGAAGTGTGAAATGTGAAATGAAATGTAGAAGAGA
>NW_005356121.1:193144-202467 GCF_000412655.1 Myotis brandtii
GGACGCGGGGGGGGAGGACGGGAGAAAAGAAGAGAGGACAAGATCTGTGGTTAAACAGGCATGGTGGTCAGGGTAGCATTAGGGGTGCTGACTGACATTGCTGAGTCGTGCTTTTAGTGGGGACGTTTGGGGATTAGTTGCCTGGAACAAAAATATTTGCCCTTGAGGCAAAGCCCTGTATAACCTTGCGCATATCCGCAGAGATGCCTCGCATTCCTGGAAACGGCAGCTTTCTCTTTGCAGTTGTGCGGGTTCGCCTGTGGGCTCCTCTCCGCATCTGTCCCCAGCGGAGGCAGGCGAGGGGGTGGCGGCGATGGCAGGCTGACAGGATGAGTAATGGTTGCCTTTCCGCCCCAGTCGGAGGACGTGCAAAGTGGCACGGCGCTCGCATCCTGTCCCCGCCCCGCCCCCTCCCCTCCCTCCGAATCCGAATCCGCGGCCGAGACTGGAGCCTGCGGCTGAAATCCTCTCAGCCTCGTCCAGACCCTACATTCTCACACGCACACACTTTTTTCTTCCGTGTCTGCTCTCGGTCTCTATCTTAGGCCAATTTTAGCCAAGGAGGGAGAGACGCAAAAGAAAAGAATGAAAGTGAAAAGGGATGGAGGGATTATAAGGAAAAGACTGAATGGCGGGATGTGCTCGAAAAAGAGGGAGAAAGAGCAGTTAGTGGACAGAGCGGCTGCGGAGAAAAGCAATTACTTTGAACCAATCAAGAGAATGAGAAAGTCACAGCACGACTAGGGGTGGAAGAGCAGTGAGAATAGTGGAGGCGTTAAAGAAGAGAATAAACTTGTATATATCAAGTGTCAGACAACTATTTGTCAAATTAAAAAAAAAAAAAGAAGCAACCATACCTATTTAATTTTATATTTGAATATATACACTCAGAGATAAAGAAGTTACTACTGGTCATATATTAAAGTCTAGATCCCCATTCTTTTTACTAGTAAGAACCTAAAGACTTTCTAAAAAGTCTTCAATTACATGTGAAAAGTTCAAACAATTCATCACAGAAATATTCTCTATAGCAGCAGTAATAATAGGGTACTTGATAAATCTGGACACTATTCTAAGTATTTTGCACATATTAACTGATTTAATTTAATCATCATAACAAGTCTAATGAAAAAGATAGACTCTACCATTATCTTCATTTTACAGCTGAGGAAATAGAAGCACAGTGAGGCTAAATGATCACACAACGTAAGTAGTAGAGCTAGGACTCGAACCCAGGATGTCTGGCTCCAGATATGTGCTTTTAATTACACTTGCTTTAAAAGATTTTTAAAATAGAAATAAAAAATAAAAATGTGTATGTAACCCTAACCCACTTGAATATAAGTCCTATGCAAGCAGGGAATGGATGATTTCTACCACCTTCACCCACAGGCTCCTCAGTATCTAAAACTGAGCCTGACCCTGGCCTGTAGCTCAGTTGGTTGATGTCAAAAATTGACCAATGAATGCATAAATATGTGGAACAATAAATCGATGTTTCTCTCTCCCTCTCCCTCTCCCTTCCTCTCTTTCTAAAAACCAATAAATAAACATTTAAACAAATAAATAAAACATGTCCTCCCATGCACTGAAAGGTCACCAGTTTGATTCCTGGTCAGGGCACATATCCAGGTTGTGGGTTTGATCCCAGGTGCAGGAGGCAACCTATTGATGTTTCTCTCTCTCATCGATCTTTCTCTCCCTCTCTCTTTCCCTCTTTTAAAAATCAATTAAAAAAACAACAACACAAAAACTGGACCTGGCAACATAGTAGAACTGTATGAATGAAGAAATGAGTTAACCCAGACCTATATCCCATTGTGGATTTTTCAGGCTGTTGGTCTTTCTTCTTCACTCTTGCTGCCAGTATGTTGCTCTGTTGCTGGTTGTTAATAGTATTGAGAAGGAGAGGGAGCAGGCCAAAGAATATCAAGCTTTGGGGGAGGAAAAATAATCTTCCTTCTATTCTAACAGGAAAACAAAGAGAGCCTCTGGCTTGTTCTTTGTGATTCCAGTTCTTCTGGCTGTTCTAATCTATATAATAAAAGCCTGAGCAACCATTGCAGTGAAACGATCAGTCACTATGATGTGCACTGACCACCACGGGGCAGATGCTCAATGCAGGAGTTGTCTCCTGATGGTCAGTGCACTTCCACAGGGGGAGTGCTGCTCAGTCAGAAGCCCTGAGCTGGGCTCATGGCTGGCGAGCGCAGCTACCATGGCGAGAGCCTCTCCCGACTCCGATTCCACTGCAGTAGATGCAATGGGCCAGGATGAACATGAGTGGCACCCTGCTGGCCCCGATTTGGGCTCCTCCCTGGCTGCCTGCTGCTTGGCGCACTGCTACATCCCCCGAGGGGTCCCAGACTGTGAGAGGGATGTCCAACTGCCAGCTTAGGCCCAATCCTGTGAGGATCAGGTCTAGGCCGACAGTTGGACATCCCCCAAGGGGTCCTGTACTGCAAGAGGGCGCAGGCCGGGCTGAAGGACCCCCCCCCCCCCAGTGCATGAACTTCGTGCACTGGGCCTCTAGTAATCCTATAATTGTTTAGTGTTCAAATGTTGGGAAGTTACTTTGATTAAATTGACATCAGACAGAGTAACCGAAGAAAATAACCAAACTTATTACATGCATGTGGGGGTTCCGTAAGGATATGGGGTCCATTAGGGGAAATAAATGGTGATAGAGACTTGACCAGGTGGTGAACACACAATACAATGTACAGATGATGTGTTGTGGAATTGTGCACCTGAAAGCTGTATAATTTTGTTAACCAATGTCATCCCAATAAATTCAGTAAAAGGGAAAAATAAATAAATAAAACAATCTGTCCAGATCCTCAAAAAAAACCCAAAACAATTAGTCTTACTGGAAAATGTTCAGATTATATTATTACTAAAGCAGAACCTAAACAATATAATCAAACAATCCATCTTTTTAATAATGTTTGCATGTGGGTTTATAGAAAAAAATATCCTGACACTAAATAAAGCAAAATGTAAGTATAGCAAAAATAAAGAATACGGGGCACAGGACCGATAGGGCAGTTAAGGTTTATAGGCCATCTTGAGCTAAGGAGAAGGGGGACAGTTATGGTTTGGGACTTCAAAGGTGAGGAAGGCAATTCACATGGAGATAGAAAAGCAAATGTTTGGTAAATAAATGTTTGCTAGGCCATCTTAACAATTGGACACAGAGAGGACTTTGATCAAACAGGCCTTGCTAGGTTTCTCCCTGCCTACCACACACTAGTTTATATTAAACCATAGTTATCTGGGATGATAGCTCCCTTTCTGGTGCAGGTCCTCTAAATTCGTTTAGGCAGTAAGTGGGGAGGGCAAAGGTTTTTCCTGAGTCTTTCTAAATAACCATCTTAAAATAATTAATATCCCAAAAGGCGTATTTTGGGTAGCAAACTCTGCTTCCCCTTAAAGCTAAGGCCCAAAGCTCTTAAAGGGCTATTTGTCAAGATTTAAAGGCTATTCTGTTTCCTCTTAATTTTGTAAAAACATGTATAAATTTGTTTATTTACAATTAGCTTAAAACAGCTATTTACAAAAAAACACAGCTACTTACATGTAATTGAAATTAAATTGAATTTTAAAAGTCCACCTGGAACCTAATATTTGAATTTAGACTGTGATTATAATGAGTAACTTCCCAACATTTCAACACTAAACAGTTATAGAATTATATGGTCAGGCCATCAAAGCCAACACTTTTGAAACAGGTACATAGTCATTCAGTAAGTTTGCATACAGCCATACAAGAAGCACTCAGGGTTTTACCCATGAAATCATGAGAGTCATGTCAAACAGGGATCCAGAACCAAAGAGGATGAGGATAAACAGGAGAAGGGAGATAAAGATATTGCCTGCATCCCTGGGTAGCATTATCATGAAAATAATTATGGGGGAAGGGGGAGGGGCAGCAGAATAATGAAGGGACCAGAGCCTTTGGTCAGCTCTGAGTGATGGAACTGGTCGCTTAGGAGATTTGGCTGATGCTCAACAAAGCACGTCCGCACTACGTAGCCCCTGAAGCAGGCGGAGCTAACCTACAGGGTCCACACGACTAAAAGAAATTCTTTGGTTTCTGGGCCCGCTTCATCCAAATATTCGTGACTCATTCTGAGGCTGAAAATAGGAAAGCCAATGACCTTGGTTATTTGCGAGAAAGATGTATAAATTAGGAGAGATGATTTTTTTTATCATTTTACTATTCAGAAAGATCACATATCACTTGTATGTGAAGCACATAGAGGAGACTATTACAGATCTGCAATATTATTATATTTGTAAAATCATTTGTATTTGTAAAATTTATTACAAATATAGTGGTTAAAACACTGTGTGCATAATGGGGTTTTGATAAAACTTATAGATGGACAGTTTTGAAAAGGAGAATACATGGTTCTTTGTTTAGCTCAAGAGAGCTGAGCTCCACTGCTTTACATCTCTTCCTCTTTGAGGTACTAAAGGCAAATGCTAAAATATTGCCACTTGAATGAGTAAGCGTGGAGTATTTTTAGTGTCTTCAAATTATGCCCTGTTCTGAGAATGGGCTGTAGGTCTTGCTAAAGCACCCTAATAATAAGTGGCACTATTTCTGCACTCTGAGGGGACCCCTGCTTTCTTATCCTGCCCCCTGCTAGGAGGGAATTAGAGTCTCCGGCTTGAAAAAGCCTTGTTCTTTGTGATTCCACCTGCAGCCCAGACCATCTCTTAAGAGTGGGAGGAGAAGCTTTGTGAAGGCAGACAATACCTGTAGTTTCCACACTACAGTTCTTCTGATGACCCAAGAGGGGTCAGATTCTTCTCCCCCTTCCTACTCACCCATGTTTTGGCAGCTCCTTTGGCTGTTTTCTGGGTCCTGTCCTCTTTTTTGAGCCTGTGGTAAGAGCTTATGGTCCCCCTCCCCCCTAGGAAAGGTACATTGAAATACATTTGCACCACTTTCAGGGGGTTGTGCTTCTGCCTAGTCCATCTTAGAACCCCGTGTTAATGAACACCACCCTAGAGCTTCAAATAGCCTTTTTCTTCCTAGACAACTTGATGGATTTTTTTTCTTCTTCTTCTCGGAGTTGGCTCTGCTGGTCTGGAGGGTCACCAAGTTAGGGAAGAGAACATAGACCTGCTAAAAGAACACAGACCTTTCATTGTGAAACACTGTATTGAAATGTGGCTTTGCTCATTGCCTCAATCCACAGATTGACACTCGCTTATGGTTTTTTGAAAGGGTGGATGTGAGTCAGCGTGACCACTTCAGCTATCAGTATTCAGTAACTGTCTTTCTGGAAATGAGCCAGGAAAGGGTGTCTTGGTGATAATGTTCAATTAATAACCACACAGAGAAGGAAGACATTTACAGTTTTAGAGCATTGCTAGAGTAAACTTAAGGACCTCAGAGAAAGCTCTTTGTTTCCTGAAAGCAATAGTCTTTGTTCCCTGTTAGCACTTGTATTGCCATTTAAAATACTTGTTTATGGCCCTGGCCAGTGTGGCTCAGTTGGTTGGAACTTTGTCTACACTGAAAGGTTTCAGGTTTAATCCCTGGGTGGGTTGTGTATGGGAGGCAACCAATCCACGTCTCTCATCCCAACCCCCACCCCCTTTCTCTCTCTGTGAAATCAATAAAATATAAAATAAAATACTTGTTTATGATCCAGGAATCATACTCCTTGGTAATTACCCAAATGAGATGAAAACCTATGTCCACACAAAACTGGCACATAAATGTTTACAGCAGCTTTATTCATAAGTGCCAAAAACTTAGAAGCAACCAAGATGTCCTTCCATAGGTGAAGAGATAAACTCTGGTATAGTCAGACAATGGAATATTATTCAATGCTAAATATAAAGCTATGGAAAGACATAGAGGACACTTAAGGGCATATTACTGAAAGAAGCCAATCTGAAAAGGATACATACTGCACGATTCCAACTGTATGACATTCTGCAAAAGACAAAACTATGGAAACAGCGAAAACACTGTTGCCAGGCGGTGGGGCAACTAGAGAACTGGGGGTGGGGAGGAGAGATGAATAGGCAGAGCACAGAGGATTTTAGGGCAGTGAAACTATCCCACATGATACTGTAATGATGGATCCTTGTCACTATACATTTGTCCAAACCCATAGAATGTACAATACCAAGAATGAACCCTAATGTAAAATACGACTATGATGTGTCAATGTAGGTTCATCAGTTGTCACAAATGCACTACACTAATGTAAGATGTTAATAATAGGGAAGTTGAGGTGGTATATGGGAACTATATGTACTTTCCATTCAAATTTTATGTAAATTTAAAACTGCTCCCCCAAAATAAAGTATATTAATTTAAAAACAAAACACCCACAGTTTATATGTCTCTATCACCTTCCATGAGATCTTAAAGGCAAGAAACATATCTTCTGTATCTTTTCATTCCCAGAATCTAGGGATGAAATAGAAGTGTTCTCTTATTAGTGCATACCCTAACAATATCTCAGACTTAACATGTTTAAAACAAAACTCTTGCCTAGCCAGCATGGCTCAGTGTTGAGTGTTGACCTTTGAACCAGGAGGTCATGGTTCGATTCCTGGTCAGGGCACATACCTGGGTTGCAGGCTGGATCCCCAGTGTGGGGCATGCAGAAGGCAGCCAATCAATAATTCTCTCTCATCATTGATATTTCTCTCTCTCTCTCTCTCTCTCTCTCTCTCCCTCCCTCCCTCTCCCTCTCCCTCTTCCTTCCTCTCTGAAAAAATAAAAAATATATTTTCAAAAATAAAACAAAACTCTTGATTTGACCTCTCAAACCTGCTCATCTCTATGCTTTCCTGATTGAAGCGACGACAACTCCCATTCTCTATTTTCTGGGGCCAAAACCCTTAAGGTCATTCTTGGCTTCTTTATTTTTTTTTCACACCCAACATCTAGACTTTCAGTTAGCCCTGTTGGTTCTATCTTGAAAATATATATTAAATCCAACAACTCACTGCTTCCACTATTCCTACTCTCATCATTTCTCACCTGGACCAGTAGCCTCCTAATTGGTCTCTATGTTTCCACACTTGCTCTACTCCAGTATCTTCTCCATTCAACAGCAAATATTTTTTTAAAAACACAAATCAATGTGTTTTTGTCACTCTGCCCCCAAACCTAAAATGGCTTTGTAGCTTCTGGGCTTTCTGTCACATTTAAAATATAATCCAGGATCCTGGCCATCACTTACAATGCTCTGCATGATCAGACTTGCGTGTATCTCTCCAACATCATTTCTCCTGCCACTCTGCCCCTGGTTCACTCCAGGCCTGCAAATATCAACCTGTTGGCACCATGCCAAGCACACATTCTTCTCTTGGTGTCTTTGTATTTTAAATGCCTTCTGTTTGAAATGCTGTCCTCACAAATGCTCTCAAAGTTTGCTCCCTCTTGTTATTCAGGTTTCTGTTCAAATTCATCTCTACTGAGATCAACCCTAACCACCGTACCTTAAATGATTCTCCTTCCCCACTTTACTTTGCAATATTATTTTTCAAAGTGTTCCCTTATTGTTACTTGACATTATGTATTTATTTGCTTGTTGTCTGTTGTATTGATCTGCCAGGGCTGCCACAACAGAGTACCAGCCAGAATGGCTGGCTTAAATGACAAAAAAATGTATTTTCTCACAGTTCTGAAGGCTGGAAGTTGAAATCAGGCTGCCAGCTGGGCTGGTTTCTCCTGAGAGCTCTTTCCTTGCAGATAGCTACCTTGTCACTGTGTCCTCACAAGGCCTTTTTTTCTGTGCGCACATTCCTGGTGTCTCTTTCTCTACTTACAAGGACACTAGACATTTCTTATGACCTCGTTTAAACTTAAGCTTTTTTTTTTTAAATATAAAATGTATTTGTATTGATTTCAGAGAGGAAGGGAGAGGGAAAGGGAGATAGGCACATCAATGAGAGAGAATCATTGATCAGCTCCCTCCTGCATACCCCCCACTGGGGATCAAGCCTACCACCCAGGCATGTGCCCTGACCGGGAATCAAACCATGACCTCATGGTTCATAGGTTGACACTCAACCACTGAGCCACACCCACTGGGCCTTAATAACCTTTTTAACATTCTTGTCTCCAGCCCAGCCTTGTCTCCAAAGTCCTTGTCTCCAAATACAGTTACATTCTGAGGTACTGGAGGTTAGGGCTTCCACATATGGATTTTAGAAGGACACAATTTGGTGCATAACGCCCCATGATCTCACCCCTCAAAGTTCATGGTCTTCTCACATACAAAATACATTCACCTCCATCCCAATTGCCCCCAAAAGTCTTATCTCATTTCAACATCAATTCCAAGCTAAAGTCTTATCTGAGTATCATCAGATGCACCTCAAAACTCTTCCAGCCTCTAACCATTTCTTAGTTCCAAAGCCACCTCCACATTTTTAGGTATCTGTCATAGGAGAACCCTATCCAAGCTGACACAGAAAATTAACCATCACATAGGCCTTTCATATTAAAATGTAAGCTCTGTGAGGATAAGGACTTTCTCTTAGTGACAGTTGCATTGCCTGCACCTAGGACTATACCATGCATACAGTAGGTGAAAAATTCAATAAACAGTTGATGAAAATGCATAAATGACTGACCAACTGACTGAATTAATATTTGCTAGGACTTTAGGGTTTTTTAAATTTTTTAAAATTGATTTCAGAGAGGAAAGGAGAGAGAGAGAGAGAGAGAGAGAGAGAGAGAGAGAGAGAAATAACAATTATGACATCAATGATGAGAATCATTGATCCGCTGCCTCTTGCATGTTCCACACTGGGGATGGAGCCCATAACCTGGGCATGTGACCTCCTAGTTCATAGGTAGCTGTTCAACCACTAAGCCATGCCTGCTGAGCTAGGGTTTGTTTGTTTTTTACTTGCATTATCTCATTTAAATTCTTACAATAATTCCATGAGCTTTGTATTACAGCCTCCAATTTAAATACTGAAAATGAAAGAGAAATTAAATGACATATTCAGATATCTAAATTCTAATTTGTTGGGGTCAATCCCCAGCAGGTCCAGGGGTTCCCAAAGGTGTGGACGGAGTCGGCGATGAAGGAATGACACGGGGGCAGTGTTCAGGTGATCAGCAGCCTAGCCAGGTTCTCTAGCCAGGATCTCCAGCCATGTTCTGTCTTTTATTGTCTTGTTACATCTGTATTTATACCAGTTGATTTTAATCCTGTCAATTTTTATTCCAAAGGTTAGGGCATTTCTTATCTCCATTCCAGGGAGTAAAGATTATGTAGCTTAAGGGTGATTGTTTGTAGTTAAAGTGATTAACTACCCGCCTGGCATTT
>NW_005356121.1:202773-227223 GCF_000412655.1 Myotis brandtii
GAGCCTTGTTCCTGTAGAAGGTTGCTGGCCTCTTCAGTCAAGGGATTTCAGCTGTCCTCAAGTCGGTGGTTTGGTTGTCCTTGTTGATCTGGCTAGCGGGCGGCGTCATTGGCAACGGGCTTCCCAAAGCTTCAGCACATTGAACAGCTGGATCAAAGGGTCCATCAGGGCCACGCTTGATGGTGGTGTCGGTGTCCGGGGAGGAGTCAGCTGTGCCCTCTGGGTCGGCCGATATTGATGATACCGGGGAGGATGAGGCGGAGACGGAGGGTGGTATGACATAAGGTCGGACTAGACGGTCTGGAATCCACACAGGTGAGTCTGCGTCCTGTGGAAATATACAAGCATATCCTCTCCCCCAGGTTAAAAAGTACATCAGGTCCCTTCCAGGCTCCTGTAAGCAAGTCTCTCCATTTCTTTTTAGGACCGAATAATATCCCATTATCTGGGTATACCACAGTTTATTTATACACTCATCTACTGGAAGATATCTTGGTTGCTTCCCAGTTTGGGCAGTTATGAATAAAGCTGCTATAAACATCTTTGTGTGGATGTAAGTTTTCAACTCCTTTGGGTAAATATCAAGGAGTGTGATTGCTGGATCATATAGTAACAGTATGTTTAGTTTTATAGGAAACTACCAAACTCTCCTCCAAAATGGCTGTACTAGTTTACAATCCCACTATCAATGTATTAGAGTTCCTGTCGCACCACATCCTCACCAGTGTTTGATTCTGTCAGTGTTCTAGATTTTGGCCATTCTAATAGCTCTTCAGTGCTTTTTTGGATGGTGCCTTTGTTGTTGTATCTAAAAAGTCATCACTGCCTGGCCAATGTGACAGTTTGATTCCCAGGTGGGCTCAATCCCCAGTGTGGGGTTTGCAGGGAGCAACCTGTGAGTCTCTCTCATAATTAATGTTTCTATCTCTCTCTCTCTCTCCCTTCCTCTCCCTGAAATCAATAAAAACATATTTAAATAATAAAGCCCTAACTGGTTTGGCTCAGTGGCTAGAGAATCGGCCTGTGGACTGAAGGGTCCCAGGTTCGATTCTGGTCAAGGGCATGTACTAGTACTTTGGTTGTGGGCACCTCCCCAGTAGGGTGTGTGCAGGAGACAGCTGATTGATGTTTCTCTCTCATCGATGTTTCTAACCCTCTCCCTTTCTCCCTGTAAAAAAATCAATAAAATATATATATTTTTTAAAAGTAACCCCTTTAAAAATAATAATAATAATAAAATAATAAGTCATAGCCATATACAAGGTCATCTAGGTTTTCTCCTGTTATATTCTAGGAGTTTTGTGGCTTTCTCTTTGACACTTAGATCTATGATCCATTTTGAATTAATTTTTGTGAAGGGTGTAATCTGTGTCTAAATTCTTTTATTTATTTATTTAGATAATTATTTAGTTGTGTTTGGATGTCCCATTGTCCCAGCACCATTATTATTGAGGAGACTATTTGCTCCATTGTGTTGCCTTTGTTCCTTTGTCAAAAATCTTTGACTATATTCATGTGGGTCTTTGGGGGCTCTCTATTCTGTTCCATTGATCTATTGGTTTATTCTTGCACCAAAACCACAATGTTTTGATTACTGAGGCTATTTCCAAAACTTGAAGTCTTCAACACAGTGTTGGCACTTCTGGGTCTTTTGTTTCTTCATACACATTTTATAATAATTTTTTTTATATCCACAAAAATAATTTGCTGAGATATTGATTGGGATTACATTGAGTCTACAGATCAAGTTAGACAGACCTGACATGTCGATAATATTGAGTCTTCCTACCCATGAACATGAACTACCTCTCCAATTATTTAGCTTTTCTATGATTTCATTCATCAGTTTTGTGGTTTTCTTCTATAGGTCGTATATATATTTTGTTAGATTTATATCTAAATATTTCCCCTTTATTTGGAGGCTAATATAAATGGCATTGTATTTTTAAATTTCACTTTTTTATTGTTGGCATATGGGAAAGTGATTGACTTTTGTATATCAAGCTTGTATCTTGCAACCTTGCTATATGCATTCAGCTAACATCTATTAGAACCCTATTCTATTCTGGGCCATACAAAAACAACCACACCAGATGATGCTTCTATGAAGTTCCAGCCTAAATATCTAAAACTCAAGATAGAATGGCGTATCATAAGTCATGTGTAATCTTCAAATGGATTTTCTTTGCCTGGGAGGATTTTAATTGACTGTTGAATCATAGGAATTGTTTTTACAACTAGGGATGAAAGAGATTTGTAAGAGAGACAATAGCGAAGTAAAGACTTCGAGACAGGAAATGGAGCCTGTTTGAAAATTGACAAATAGTTCACTTTGGCTTGGGCAAAGGGGAGAGATACTTCTTGGGTGTTTAGTCTGTGCTCCAGATCATGCTAAGGAGTCCAGATCTGCACTGTCCAATAGATAAGGCACTTGCCACATGTGGCTATTGAGCACTTGAAATGTGGCTAGTGTGACTACAGAATTTAATTGTTAATTTCATCATATTTTAATTCATTTGAGTTTGTATTTTAAAAATTTAAAGCAGTATAAAATATTTTTGTTAAACAAGTTTTATTATTTTAATAGGACAACATTTCAACTCTATTTTTGAAAATTTAATGTCTCAATTAAAATATGCTGTTAAGTGTAAAATACAGATTGGATTTTGAAGGTCTAGTACCAAGAGAGAGAAAAAAATCTCATTAATAATTTTTATATTAATCACATGCTGAAATGAAAATATTTGCGACATATTGGGTTAAATAAAATTAAAATTAACAACTTGTGCATTGGCTAGGTGGCTCAGTTGGTTGGAGTGCTGTCCTGTAGACCAAAAAGTTGAGGGTTCAATTCCTGGTCGGGGCACATACCTAACTTGCGGGTTGGATGCCAGTCCAGGCGTGTACATGAAGCAATTGAACAGTCTTGCTCTCTCTCTCTCTCTCTCTCTCTCTCCCCTCTTCCTCTCTCTAAAAATCAATAAAACATATCCTTTGGTGAGGGTAACATAAGTAAATACATAAATAGCAACTTGCTTGTTTTCATTATTTTTTAATGTAGCTACTGGAAATTTTTAACTACTGGGCAGGACTGATCTAGACTTTATTCAATAACTATTGAAGACCTGGTTGGTTTAGCTCAGTGGACCAAAGAGTCCTGGGTTCGGTTCTGGTCAAGGGCATGTATCTCGGTTGCAGGTTCCTTCCAGGCCTGGGCCATGGTTGGGGTTCATGCAGGAGGCAACCAGTCGATGTGTTTCTCTCACATCAATATTTCTCTCTGTCGTTCCCTCTCCCATTCTCTCTAAAAAAAAATCAATGGAAAAATGTCCTCGGGTGAGTATTAAAAAAAAAAAAAAAACTATTGAAGATTTTTTGCATTGGAGATTGATATAATTAAAAATTTAATTTAGGCCGAAACCGGTTTGGCTCAGTGGATAGAGCGGCGGCCTGCGGACTGAAAGTTCCCAGGTTCGATTCCGGTCAAGGGCATGTACCTGGGTTGCGGGCACATCCCCAGTAGGAGGTGTGCAGGAGGCAGCTGATCGATGTTTCTCTCTCATCGATGTTTCTAACTCTCTATCTCTCTCCCTTCCTCTCTGTAAAAAATCAATAAAATATATTTTTTAAAAATAAATAAATAAATAAATAATAAAAATTTAATTTAGGATAATTTATCTAACACTGGGGTGTGATGTATTAATTTTTGGAGGAATTGGAGGAGAGAAGACCCTTTAGAAAGTGATAAGGGTCTGGGAGCTGGGAATACATCCCTCAGGGTAAATTGGAGTGATGAATATTTGAAAGCCAGGTAGACAGGAAAATCAACATTTCTCTCTTTTCTTTCACCCTGAAGGTGTCTTTTCTAAAGTGTTTTCAAATTCAATATGAACTCTGCCTATAACTAAACTAATAAAAGATTAAAAAGAGTATGCTGAAACAAAAGTCATTCCTTATGAAAATTTTACAAATACAAGCAATGAGTGGAATTAACCTTGGCAGACTTTAGGACGTTACTAGCTTTTTGTGTGCCCTGAAATGCCATTTACATTGTTGTGTGATAGAGGCAGTTTTCCCTGCCTTTATCACACTACCGTCCCCCCCCCCACACACACACACACAGAGTAACGTGACACTAGGATTAAGATTTACATCTGCAGATATTTATCTTTGGATCAAAAGGATTTCAGACTGTTAGTCTGTTCATTGTCTTTATTCTGAGAAGTCCTACATTAACTATGAGGTAGGAATTTCATAACATTCCTCCCCAATTTACCCCATTTTATCATTTATTCACCACATTTCATCCTCTTCTGTTTTCAGTAAAAGTGGAAGAACATGTCCCAGGAATCAAATGACACAGGCTACATGTTTTAGGACATTTACCTTCCTGCCCTACTCTAACATACCTCCTCTAGAGTCTAGAGCAGTGATGGCGAACCTTTTGAGCTCAGCATGTCAGCATTTTGAAAAACCCTAACTTAACTCTGGTGCTGTGTCACATATAGAAATTTTTTGATATTTGTAACCATAGTAAAACAAAGACTTATATTTTTGATATTGATTTTATATATTTAAATGCCATTTAACAAAGAAAAATCAACCAAAAAAATGAGTTCGTGTGTCACCCTGACACGCGTGTCATAGGTTTGTCATCACTGGTCTAGAGCATCACCAGAGCTGACTCCTGAGTGGGGCTTGGAATCTAGTGGGACCTACTCCCAAAGTACATCAAAGACTCCAATCAACCAACCAATGGCATCATCAAATAATTGTATTGAGCAACTATTATCTGTTGCCCAGGATGAAGATCACCTAGCTTGTACCTGTCTGTGCCGGAAGCTGGTCCATCCTTGCTGCTTGACACTGTTGCTGCAGGGAAGAAACGTCTGCACAGCATATGTCTCAAGGGACCTGGCGTATATGGCATACTGTTCTTAATATGTTTGCTCCCCTTCTTGGCGCTATGTGTTTTAACCAAGGTCACCTCTCCGAGAAAGGTTGTTTCCCCAGGTAGGGATTTTTCCCTGAAGTTAGGGAGGGAATAAAACCCCTTCACTAAGTGCCAGGCGGGTAGTTAATCACTTTAACTACGAACAATCACCTTTAAGCTACATAATCTTTACTCCCTGGAATGGAGATAAAAAACGCCCTAACCTTTGGAATAGAAATTGACAGGATTAAAATCAACTGGTATAAATACAGATGTAACAAGACAATAAAAGACAGAACCTGGCGACCGAACCTGGCTGGAGAACCTGGAGAACCTAGTGAGAGAACATGGCAAGAGAACCTGGCTACAGAACTTGGCTGAGGAACCTGGCTATGATGATCACCTGAACGCTGCCTCCGTGTCATTCCTTCTTCGCCGACTCCGTCCACACCTTTGGGGACCCCTGGACCTGCTGGGATTGGACCCCAGCATGTCTGTACTGAACTGGTTTCTGAGCCTCTGAATAGTAGATCCCACTTGTTTAAGAAACCTTTGTCTCAATATATTTAGCACACTTTTAGATTTTTTAGATTTCAGTTCAATTCCAGTTGTAACCTTTCAAATAGATACTGTTAGAAGTAGTCTTTCTCCCTACTAAAATTATCTAGGTAGAATTTTTAAAGGTGATTTCCTCAGACTGAGTTTCACCAGAGAAAGTTTTCATATCTCTTCCTTTCACCTTTCCTCCTTTTTACCAAGAAGAAAATATTCTACAGATGTCATTGCAGTTATACACAGGTTATTTTGGGACAGTTATAATGCTGGGCCTTAACAATTATTTCATTTATTCTTTCAATAAATATTGGAGAAAAATAATTACTGGGGCAAACACTGTGTTCTGAATTACATTGAGTAAATAAAAGGGTTAGGACAGACCTACTTTTAATTTCACTGGTGCCATTTGCTCTTGGAAAACATTAAAGAATAATTATTCTAAGCCTAGGGAGAAGGAGAAAGAAAAGACCAAGTGACTTAGAGTCAAGAATGACATTGTGAGCCCTAGCTGGTTTGGCTCAGTGGATAGAGCCTTAGCCTGTGGACTAAAGGGTCCGGGGTTTGATTCCGGTCAAGGGCATGTAACTCGGTTCAGGCTCTATCCCCAGTAGGGGGCATGTAGGAAGCAGCTGATCAATGATTCTCTCTCATCATTGATGTTTCTATCTCTCTCTTCCTTCCTCTCTGAAATCAATAAAAATATATTTTTAAAAAAAGAATGACATTGTAAGACATATAATAAAGCCAAAGATAAAAAAGAAAATGGAGGAAAGACTACGGGAAAGAGGGCAGTGTGGTGTGGTGGTCTTACTGTTAGCTGCAAGGTCCAGCCATGAGCCTCGGGTAGCTGTTGAGTACTTTCACATGGCCAGTGGGACGAAGGGTGTGAATCACTAATTTTAAATTGAAGCAATTAAAAATTTTTTTTCCATTAAACACAACTTTATTGTTTTGATAGAAAAACAGATTACTTGAACTATAGAAAACTTAGAATCTAAAATGAAGATGTTTTGTAAATGTAAAATATACACTGACTTTTGAAGACTTGGCAGAAAAAAATGAATTAACTTAATTTTGCGTTGATTACATGCTGAAATGATATTATTTTGAATATATTGGGTCAAATGGGATAATTATTAAAATAAATTTCTCTTGTTTCTTTTAAAAATTGTAATGTGGCTACTAGAAAATTTAATATTACATAAGTGGCTCAAATTATATTTCTATTAGCGCTGCCAAAGGGGATATCCATTGTCCTTCACCTGCTAATTCTGTTGCTGTGGTAACTAAAGGGGCCTCTAGGCTCCATGTTTCCTGGAAAACAGGATGAGATGGGGGAGGGGAGGTGTACCCTCAGGGAACATTTCCTTAGACATGGACTTTCACTGGTCCTCAGTTCTCTCCGCTTTAGAAAATATCCTGGTTCAAGGAAAGGAGATAACATAATGCGGTTTGTTTCACGTCCAGTAGTTTCAGTTTGAATTCTAGGCCCTCAATCCAAACCCCCAAAGGAATATACATTTCCTTTGATTTACCTAGAAAACTATGCTTCCCTCAACCCACTCCCTCTCCCCCTCCCACCCCCTGCCCCCACTACTCAAGGGGTTGCTGGGCTACAAAGTAACGGGCATTAGGAATTTGACCAATGGTATTTCTCTCCCCACCCCCCTCAAATCCCTGATATTATCTGGCACTTACCCAACTCTTTAACCACAACTAGTTTGTTTTGCTTTGTTTACTCTCACACTGGAGCCTCTTCTTTCTCTGTTATCTTTCACCTTCCTCTCTTCATATATTTATCTGTTTTTTTCTACTGATCTGCTCATTTTTCTTGTAAAACTTAATACGTAATGAGATATTTAGCTCATATGTTTCTTTCAAAAAATTCAGTGCATAATTAATAGGATATTGATAATTATCTCCAGTTGTGTAAAAATCAATTGGTCTTGTCCCCTCCAAGCTCTTTCCCCTTTATTTAAGTGGAAGAAGAAGAGAAACATTATAAATTCCTTAAGGGCCAAGACTCTTGTGTCCTATATACTCATGAATCCCCAGTTCCTTGGAGAGTATCAGCAAATACCTGTTTAGCTGAATTTGATAATTGTCCTATCACTACATGCTATAAACCTGAGACTAGAGGCAAAGCTTGCAGAAAGGGTAGAAGAATTAAAAGTGGGTGTATGGTGGATGCAATATTAAAGAGTTTGGATCCCCCAAAATATAAAAACAACAAAACAAAAAAAAGAGTTTGGATCTTATCCTATAGGCATTTATTTAGTTTTCTCCTTCCTGCAGCTTAGGGGAGTTGGTCTAGCTTCTGGATATTCAGGTTTCCGTCCTACCTGGGGCGATTTTGCCAATTAGAGGACAACTAGAGACATAAATTGGCTCAGTTCTTCCCTCTGTTTTCTTCTCCCAGACTGTCCTTTCCTCCCCTTCAAGATTGTAGACCCAATCAACAATCAAAAAGCAGCTGATAAATTCATAGGATCGTGAATTTTGCTTACACTCCTTCAAACAACCTTAACTCTCAGATAACACCCACTCCACTTGGCCTTACATATACAGCACTTACACACATATAGGGGAAAAGGCATTTTGTCTCCTGACAGATTGATTCAATTCTGAGCAGTTGTGAGAGCAAAAATAAAGTGAATTTGCCCTTCCCTGCAGGCTCTTCTGGTAGCATTTTGTCTGTGAAACTAAGAGGCTTAGCTGCTTTAGAAAAGGGAAGGACGACTCAAGAAGGCGTAGTGGGTATGGAAAAGGATGTGGTTTTAAAAGTGGGCAGAGGGAGGTGCTGCCGAGGGTGAGGTCTGAATTTGATGTTACGAGATCACGAGATTATTTGGGGGAGGAGCAGGGGAAGGGCTGGGGGCTCGCCTCCCTTCCTGGCTCCACCCTTTCCAGGATTATAAATTGGTGACTGGTGTGCACTTTTAACCGCAAGAGTGAGTGTGAGGCTGAGATGTAGAGCAATCCTGAGGACCTGAAGAGAGACTTGCTGCCAGAGAAGGACATTTTTAAGGTTTTGTTGGCTGAAAAAGGTGTCTCCGGAATCCCCCTCCAAGATCTTTCTTGAAGATTCGAAAAGAATTAAATTAGGGCCATGGGGACACATAAGGTAAGGATGATACAATTACCAGTTATTTTTGCATGTTTGGGGTACACTCCGAAAGGCAAACCATAATGGTGATTGCTGTGTTCTATTTCATTCTGTCATCTAGCCATCTTCAGGCCCTTTCCTTCCGCCTGCAGTGCTACAGTTTCACCAGTTCTCCTTGATTCTCAGATCCTATAAAGGATTTATTCCAGCTCCATCACCTTCCTGTCTCAGGGAAAGGCACCTGGAGGAGTTGTGTTTGTTTCTCAGGTTTATTTAACATAATTGCACTCTACTGAGGATGAGCTGATGGAGTGTACAGGGGATCAGCTGCTGCTCAGTTGTGTTGATTACAAGTGTGGGGCCAGGTGCAGTATGAGGATTTCTCTGGAAGCATTGGGCCTTGAAAAGACCTGAGATTTGTTTGGGGGCCTGGTGTCCAGCCATCTGTTCTATGACCTATGGGATTTTCTGGGTACTAAGGAGAGAGAATTGTCATTGTTCTCCCTAGTGTGGTTATGATTGTGAGCACATGATACAGTTGTATATTATTGTGTATTATGTATGCAGTATATTTAGGGAGAAAGGCATTTTCATTAAGGTAAACAAATTTGAAAATAAAGGAAGATAAGAGATGAAACATGTGAGGGAAGAAGAAAAGGGACTCAATGATAGTATGATGAGGGGGAAAAGAGGTTTTAACTAAGGGGAAAGGAATTAATCAGAAAGAGCTATGCAGTGGCAGGGGGCCTCCGGAGTCCTTATACCTAGTTGCCTGGGAGGCAAGGTCATTTTGGGAATTGAAATTCTCAGCCTGCCACTCTCGTCAGACTGGAGAGAGGAGTTTTTAAGAAATCTTTGGGGGATGTTGAAGATGGACTCAGGCATAGATATTGAGCTACTTTGAGGTGGAAATTTAAGATAACAACCCCTTGAGTTATTCCTGGGAAGCTGAGAGATGACTGAGTTGATTTCTGTCCCCTTCCCCCAAGAAATGTCTCCTGTATGTGTGGTTGGGAGTGAGCCTGTGCTCTCCCCCTGCTGGGTGGGGGATAGCAGTACAGTAAACTGGCAGAATTACAAATGGGGCCAGGATACAATGGGTATAGTAGCCACCACAGATTGCATGATCCAAAGAGAGATAAAGAGCAGCTCAGTGATAAAGATATATTCACCGCCACCACTCTGGGGCTTCTGTGGAATCCAGGGTACAGGACAGACTGCACTGGATCTAGCTGTTTCCAAAATAATCTGTTCTTAGGAATTCTAAATGTCTTTACCCCTGCCCTCCTAAGTCAGTGGTTCTCAACCTTCCTAATGCCGCGACCCTTTAATACAGTTCCTCATGTTGTGGTGACCCCCAACCATAAAATTATTTTCGTTGCTACTTCATAACTGTAATTTTGCTACTGTAAACAATATGTAATTATATATGTGTTTTCCGATGTTCTTAGGCGACCCCTGTGAAAGGGTCGTTCTTTCCCCAAAGGGGTCACGACCCACAGGTTGAGAACCGCTGCTAAGTTCTTTCCATCCGGGTACTGCTGTTTGCTGTTACCTGGGGCAATATTTTGAATTCCAAACTGGCTAACTCAGTTCCTCTTCACTGTTTACTTTCTAAATTTTCTTGCCGCCTTAAGTTTACAATGCTTGTCCATACATTTCTAGATAAGGTCTTCAGTGATAACCTGTTCTTTCGTGTTCCTATTCATTACCTAGATCTCATTAAGTTTTTGTTCTTTTAAAAAAATATACATTTTTATTGATTTCAGAGAAGAAGGGAGAGGGAAAGAAAGAGGTGGAAACATCAATGATGAGAGAATCATCGGATCAGTTGCCTCCTGCATGCCCCACACTGAGAATGGAGCCCACAGCCCCGGCATGTGCCCTGATTGGGAATCGAACCTGTGACCCCTGGTTCATAGGCCCATGCCAGCCAGGCTTGTTCTTTTTATACCACTCCTAGGACAAGCTGTCGTAATACATCTCCTTAATTAATAAGAGGCAATTATCAAGAGTTTTAAGTACTGTTTCTTCCTCCCCTACCCACCCCCAGGTCACCGCACCTCTGATCTTTGCCATCACCATTGCTACAATAGGCTCTTTCCAGTTTGGCTACAACACTGGAGTCATCAATGCCCCTGAGGTGGTGAGTACCAGGCAACTAGAGTTAGAATTGTAATGAATACATACTATTGGTAAGGAAGTCTACTTGAACCATTAAAACAAAACTCAGTTATTCCCTATATCCCGCACTGTACCCATTCTTCCTCTCACCCCATGGTGATATACTTCCTTTATTATCCCTTAGGAGTTAATTACAAAGAAAAAAGAAGGCACTTGGGAGAGGGCTGGAATATTCACTGAATATCAGTACTACTATCTACTGGGATTTTCAGAACAAATAAAAATTCTTTTCAGAGAAACATTAACTCCAATCTGTTACCTCTCTTCCATCCCCATCTAGTTATTCCCTTGGTTCTCTACCTATAGAGCAGTAATTGTAATATTGTATTTTAGGGAAGGGAAGACCCCCAATACTTGTCTCTTTTCTCATCCAACTGTAACAATCTGCCCTCCCACCAATTATTTTAATTTGCAGATCATAAAGGACTTTATCAATTACACTTTGGAAGAGCATTTAGAAAACGTTCCCAGTGACGTGTTGCTAACGTCCCTCTGGTCCTTGTCTGTGGCTATCTTCTCCGTTGGTGGTATGATTGGATCCTTTTCCGTTGGACTCTTTGTCAACCGCTTTGGCAGGTATTGACCAGAAACTGGACAAGGGAGGGGGGCTATTCTGGTTGCACTGAGGACAGGTATTGAGAATTAGGATGTGATGGTAATTACACATTTGAATGAGAGCACCTCAAATTCTGACCAAGGGAAACCTAGTCTAATTGACACTGACTACTCTTGCTTGGGGCTCTACTGCCCTGCATAGCTTCCACCCAGCCATCAAGAGGTGGGCCTTGGGAATGATTGGCTTTGCAGTCCAGTTTACACAAATTCTGTTTTCTAATAAAGTTCATTGAAGTGTCTGAGAAACATACTTTATTTAAAAGGTCAGTTGTTTGCTTTTCTTTAAAATTTGGGGGGTTTTATGCAAATACCTTCATTATTTTACACGACAGGATAGGGAGGAAATATTTTTTAATCCTTAATCTTTGGCAAATAACTAAATCATGGCCAAATAACTAACCTGAAATGTTTTTTTCCTGAAAAAAAAAAAAAGAAAATTGTATCTTCTCACCCTATACTGGCTTAATAAAATAAATATCTTAGAGGGTAGAATACTTTCAATAATGACTAGTGAAAGAACCATTTAGTTTGCTGATTAGATATTCTGGAAACATAAATGGAATTCAAGTTTGTTTTTTAATGTGTTTTTATTGATTTCAGAGAGAGGAAGGGAGAGGGAGAGAGAAATAGAAACATCAATGATGAGAGAAAATCATCCATTGGATGCCCCTACTAGGGATCGAGCCCAAAACCTGGGCATGTACCCTGACCAGGAATCAACTGTGACCTGGTTCATAGGTTGACGCTCAACTACTGAACCACACCGGCCTGGCCGAATTCAAGTTTTTAATAAATGAAAGCAATATATTTTATTTGATAATATTTTATTTTTGTTTTTGAAGGGATTAAATTTTTGTCTACTAAAAGCATTAAAATTTTAACATGGGTTTTCCAGAACTAACATGGCTTCTTCCTGTTATTATATTAGCGAGAGAACCAATAAAGGAGGGGGAACAGGAAAAGGAATGTAGAAAAAGGTAAAATTGAGAATGAACAATGAGATTTTTCTCTTGAAAGGGTGTTCTACTGTATCTCCTTGGAAGCTTTTAAAAGTGCCAGGCCAGGACCTGTGCATCAGTATTTTTCAAAGCTCCCAAAGTAATTTCAGTGGCCACCTGAGTTGAGACTCATTGTTGAAGTTCATGGTGCTGGTTCTTCCCAACAGCTTTAGTAACTTTTCAGTGTTAATCTTTTATTTCAGTCTTCTATCAGCTGTTTCAGTGGCTCCGTCTGCCACATTTTTAGTACATAAATGTAGTAATTTATTATTTGATACTGGTTACCAATACTGTTAATGACATCACCACAGTCCACCCAAAGGAGAGCTGAAGCTGCTGTTTGCATTACATTTTTTTGTGATGTGGAAAAACTTGGTCTGAAATAATATATCATCATCAGTATGTTGGTGATATACCTAAGCAACTGCATTATAACTAAATGCAGTAAGAAACATTAGTCCAAAAATATCTCTTGGGTATGTTCATAGGCCTGCTAGGGCAGAATTGCCTAGGGCAGTAGTTCTCAAACTTGAGCCTGCACCAAATCACCTCGAGGACTTTTTAGAACACAGATTGTTGGACCCCCACCCCAGAGTCAAACCTAATTATTTGATAAATATGGAGAGGGATAATTTTAATTTCTAGCAAAATCTATGTATGGACCACTTTCAGAACTACTGGCCTAATGTGCTTGCTAAAATCTTACCCTTTGCAACAGCATGGATGGACCTGGAGAGCATTATGCTAAGTGAAATAAGCCAGTCAGAGGACAAGTACCATGATTTCATGTATATGTGGAATCTAATGAATAAAATAAACTAACAAACAAACTCATAGATACAGAGAGCAGACTGACAGCTGTCAGAAGTGATGGGGGTTGCAGGGCTGGGTGAAAAAGGGATTAAGCAAAACAAACAAAAAACTCAGACACAGACAATAGCATGGTGATTACCAGAGGGAAAGAGGGGTAGGGGGAGGTAGAAGAAGGTATAGGGGGCATAAATGAAGATGGAAAGAGATTTGGGGTGATGAACACACAATACAATATACAGGTGATGTATTATAGAATTGTACACCTGAAACATATGATTTTATCAACCAATATCACCCCAATAAATTCAATTAAAAAAATAAAGTGCCTGCTAAAATGCTAGGCTACAGGTACAACTTGAAAGAGGAGAATCTTAAAACACGTTCTCTAGGTGAATTTTATGCATATAGAGGTATAATGACCACTGATCCTGTTATCCCAACTAGAAATGTTCTAATGATAGAAAATAGAGAAGTTAAATAAAAAGAGAAGATGTATGCTTTGTCCAGGTAATTCAGTTGGTTAGACTGTCGTCCTGATAATGCCAAAATTGGGGGTTCAATCCCCAGTCAGGGCACATATAAAATTGAGCCAATGAATGCATAAATAAGTGGAAAAACAAATTGATCTCACTCACTCTCCCTTCCCTTCTCCATCTCTCTCTCCCTAAATATCAATAAATTAAAAAAAATTTTTTAAAGATGTTTGAGCTTGGGGAATTGAATAATAAGGAAAGAAGGGGAAAGTTGGGATTGTTTTGCTAACTTGTTTTTGTTTAAATTTTCAGGCGCAATTCAATGCTTATTGTCAATCTATTGGCTATCACTGGTGGCTGCCTTATGGGATTCTGCAAAATAGCGGAGTCAGTTGCAATGTTGATCCTGGGCCGGTTGATCATTGGCCTCTTCTGCGGACTCTGCACAGGTTTTGTGCCCATGTACATTGGAGAGATATCTCCTACTGCCCTGCGGGGAGCCTTTGGCACTCTGAACCAGCTGGGCATCGTTATCGGGATTCTGGTAGCCCAGGTACGCTAGAACGTAACGAGTGTTAGTTTCCAAGACTCATTAAGAGTTAACATAGCCCTGGCTGGTGTGACTCCGTTGGGCATTGTCCTGTGCACCGAAAAGTTGCTGGTTTGGTTCCTTGCCAGGGCATATGCACGAGTTGTGGGCTCCAACCCCAATAGGGGGTGTACAGGAGGCAGCTCTTACATCAATGTTTTTCTCTCCCTCTCCCTTTTTCTCTCTCTCTAAAAATGAAGTAAAAAAACAAGAAATTTTTTAAAAGAGTTAATAGCCTGGCCAGAGTGGCTCAGTGGTTGAGCATCGACCTATGAACCAGAAGATCATGGGTTTGATTCCTGGTCAGGGTTCATGCCCAGGTTGGGGGCTTGATCGCCCTGTAGGGGGGCGTGCAGGAGGCAGACTATTGGTGATTCCTTCTCATCGTTGATGTTTCTATCTCTCTCTCCCTCTCCCTTCCTCTCTTAAGTCAATAAAAATATATTTTTTAAAAAGAAAATTTAATTTAAAAAGAGTTAACATAGGTAAAGTACTCAAAAATGGCACATATTCAATTATATGTAAGTTTCAGATATTATTATAGCTCACAGACAACTGAAAACGCAACAGGATAGTAAAAGAATGGATAATTTTCCTGAAATTTTTCTTTATTTCATTTAATTTGTGGCCTATTAAATATGGGATTTATAGTATTGCCTTTGTCTGGTTTCTAGGTCTTTGGTCTGAATATCATCTTGGGAACTGAAGATCTTTGGCCCGTGCTGTTGGGCTTCACCATCCTTCCATCTTTCCTACAAATCATAGCCCTTCCATTTTGCCCAGAAAGTCCGAGATTCTTGCTGATTAACAGAAAGGAAGAAGACAGTGCTAGAAAGAGTGAGTATCCTTCACATGTTTACTGTAGGAATCGTAGGGTTGTGATTTGTCTTAGGATGAGGATATTGGATCTATTTTTTGTTATCTCAGAACCCAAGTGAAGAGTTTCCTAATCACTATTAAGTTAGGAACTTTCAACCCCTAAAGAATGAGGTGAGGAGGTAAATTAAGACACGGATGCTGATCGATTAGCCATGTCTGGGGCTCATCTTGGGTGGCTTCTCCCTAGCTGTCATGGATTTGGGAGAGCACCTTACCTTTATCCTTTCCTCTCCTTCTCCTCCCCAGTCCTCCAGCGGTTGTGGGGCACCCAAGACGTGACTCAGGACATCCAGGAGATGAAAGATGAGAGTGTTCGGATGTCACAAGAAAAACAAGCCACTGTGCTGGAGCTCTTCAGATCGCCGAACTACCAACAGCCCATCATGATTTCCATCATGCTCCAGCTCTCTCAGCAACTTTCTGGAATCAATGCTGTGAGTATCAATTTTTGTGTCCAAGATATCCTTCAATATTTCACTTAAAACACCTGACCAGAGGTAAATAGCTCACCTACTTACATAGCCCCTCACAATGTTTGGCATGTAGCAGCTACTCAGAAAATGTTGTTTATTCAAGTTTTGATTTGGTTTTATTTCTTAAATTTATAGTACATGTTTTCCATGTGGAAAAATGAGAAAGTAAATAAAAATGAAAAATTTTTACACTTTGTCTTAGGACAGATGGTTAATTTTTGTCTTCTTCTAGGCTTTTTTCACTATATAATACAACACAGATTTTTTTGACCACTCATTTTTTATTTCCAGCCCTCTCTAACTCTGATCTACCTTATATGATATCATCAGTGACAATGTAGGCCATACAACCAAAGTAGATATCTGAGAATTTATATGCCTTGGCTTTTCTTTAGGATTTGACATCCTAAAATCTGTGTAAAGCCCTGGGGAACCATTAGGAAATCAAGAAATGTGGAAGCACAGTAGCAACTTAGACTGAGGTGGCCTTACCATTGTATCTATTTTTTACAACTAGAATAGAGACTATGATAGTTGAGATAGGGTGCAAAATGGGAAGCTAGTAATTGGCAGGTATCTCTTATATTCTATGTAAATACCAACTTCCTGCTTTTGAGTCTTGGTTGTGAAAAGAGAAGATAATATACCTTCTATCCATTTTCAGGTAAAATATTTGGATATAAAGAACACTTTTGTCCCACCTCTTTAAATACTGATTCCTGCCCTGACAGTTTCTCATCAGTCTTTGATTGATATGATAAAACCATTTTGTTGCATTTTGCAAAACACACTTGATACTCAAAATAGTATGTTGGTCCTATTTTTTAGCTGCCATGCACAATTGCTGTTTCAAAGTTGCACCTTCTTTTGTTTCCTTGTAGGTGTTCTATTACTCAACAGGAATCTTCAAAGATGCTGGTGTTAAGGAGCCAATCTATGCCACCATTGGTGCTGGTGTGGTTAATACCATCTTCACTGTAGTGTCTGTAAGTTGGATGGTTTGATCATTTTTGGGAGACAGGAGTTAGCGGGGAGAGAAATTCTTGCTACGAATGTTCAAAGATGGGTTGTGAGTACTTCCACTTCCCTACCATTATTATTTTTTTAAAATATGTTTTTATTGATTTCAGAGAGAGAGAGAGAAGGGAGAGAGAGAGATAGAAACATCAGCGAGAGAGAAACATCGATCGGCTGCTTCCTACACATCCTTCACAGGGGATAGAGCCCACAACCCGGGTATGTGCCCTGATTGGGAATCAAACCGGTGACCATCTGGTGCATGTGTCGATGCTCAACCATTGAGCCACAATGGCCAGGCTCCCTACCATTATTTAAATCTTCTGTTGTTGTTTAATTCCTCTTTGGTGGGGTACTGGGTGGGGAGAAATATTGAATGAGGGTTGTAAGTAGTCTTCACTTTTTTCAAACAAATCTAGAATGGATGGGAGAGGTGGAGGTTATAGAAAGGGTTATATAGGATATATTAAATTTGGAACTGGAAAAGAGGAAGTGTGACTATAACAAGTATCTGCTATTATTAAGGCAGATTCAGGTAGCTTACGTAGTGTTTTCATGAAAAGGAAATCAGAAGTGTCATGTTATATTCTTCTTTTAGCTGTTTCTAGTGGAAAGGGCAGGAAGGAGGACTCTACATATGATTGGCCTTGGAGGAATGGCTTGTTGTTCCATCCTCATGACTATTTCCCTGTTATTAAAGGTGAGTGCTCTTTGAGTGAAGAAAAGGGAGGGGAGGGGGAAAGGAGAGGTTGTTGACTCTCTGGGAAGGCAGTGAACAGTTGAGACGAGACTGATAAAGTCAAATTTGGGAGAAGCAGCATGCCCAGAGTTTTAAGAAAAGTAGATCACCACCGATAGGTAATTAAATTGCTATGATCCTTACATCTATATAACATGTAGCTTATAAAATACATTATGCAATTTAATTCTTAAAGTAATTTTGAGGCTATTTCCATTTACAGTTGATGAAATTATCTCAGTAAAAATGATATATGTGTGATCGGATAGCTGGGTTTCAAAAACCTCAAATTTTTACTCTAAGTCCGGTAGGTCCATTATACCCCAGGACATAAAGGGGCTTTTCAGTGTCAGTCAGTGCTCAAGTCTGAGAAGCTAGATCCTGCCTGGTCATGCTGTCTTTAACATTAACTTTTCTCTGTTCCTTCCTCATACAGGATAATTATAGCTGGATGAGCTTTGTTTGCATCGGGGCTATCTTGGTGTTTGTGGCCTTCTTTGAAATTGGCCCAGGCCCCATTCCCTGGTTTATTGTGGCCGAACTCTTCAGCCAGGGACCCCGCCCAGCTGCAATGGCAGTGGCTGGCTGCTCCAACTGGACCTCTAACTTTTTGGTTGGACTACTCTTCCCTTCAGCTGCAGTAAGTAAATCAAAGCACAACTCACCTTGCCCATCTTTTTTTTTTTAAAAAAAATATATATATATTTTATTGATTTTTTACAGAGAGGAAGGGAGAGGAATAGAGACTTAGAAACATCGATGAGAGAGAAACATCAATCAGCTGCCTCCTGCATACTCCCCACCGGGGATGTGCCCACAACCAAGGTACATGCCCTTGACCGGAATCGAACCTGGGACCCTTGAGTCCGCAGGCCGACGCTCTATCCACTGAGCCAAACCGGTCAGGGCACCTTGCCCATCTTGAAATCAACCCACGTAAGCCATGTTACAATATGAATGAAGGATTATATCTCAAGGGCTTTAAACTGTGTCTCGCGCCCCCCCCCCCCCCCCCCCCCCCCCATGATACATAGAAAAAGAAGGAATGAGAGCAGAAAAGACTGAAGTAGGAGCGCAAAACTGGGAACTGTTAAAAGGCCACTGGTCTGAAATGATAGTAATAGAAACAGAATGATAGTAATAAGCCAAGCCTCAAAGGATTTCAAACTAATACTTAAAAATCCATCATTTGAATTAGCATTTTGGCTTCATGATCTTAAAGGCTCACAAAGCATAGATGTTAATGAATGAAGTGAGTTCTATTATAAAATGACCTGGAGCTGATTTGGATAAAGGAATTTGTAATGGACATCTATAATCATTTCCTATTTCTGCGAGTCTTTCATAAACATAGATTTTAACAGTGATAACTGAAAATCCGAAAATACTCAATAGGGATTTGGAAGCAGCTAATTTCAATGAACAAGGAAAGGAGTGACACAAAGTTGCAGAGAGCCCTAACCGGTTAGGCTCAGTGGATAGAGCGTCAGCCTGCGGACTGAAGGGTCCCGGGTTCGATTCCGGTCAATGGCATGTACCTTGGTTGCGGACACATCCCCAGTTGGGGGTGTGCAGGAGGCAGCTGATCAATGTTTCTCTCTCATCGATGTTTCTAACTCTCTATCTCTCTCCCTTCCTCTCTGTAAAAAATCAATAAAATATATTAAAAAAAAAAAAAGAGTTGCGGAGAAATATAGTAAGTTAGCAATGGGATTCATATGTGAGTCTCTCTGCCCTAACCAGTTTGGCTCAGCGGATAGAGTGTCGGCCTGCGGACTCAAAGGTCCCAGGTTCGATTCCGGTCAAGGGCATTTACCTGGGTTGCCGGCACATCCCCAGTAGGGGGCGTGCAGGAGGCAGCTGATAAATGTTTCTCTCTCATCGATGTTTCGAACTCGCTCTCCCTCTCCCTTCCTCTCTGTAAAAAAATCAATAAAATATATTTAAAAAAAATATATATATATATTTTTTTTAAATATATTTTATTGATTTTTTACAAAGAGGAATGGAGAGGGAGAGCGAGTTAGAAACATCAATGAGAGAGAAACGTTTATCAGCTGCCTCCTGCACACCCCCTACTGGGGATGTGCCGGCAACCCAGGTACATGCCCTTGACCGGGATTGAACCTGGGACCCTTGAGTCCGCAGGCCGACACTCTATCCACTGAGCCAAACCAGCTAGGGCAATAAAATATATTTTTTAAAAAAATAAGTGAGTCTCTGGTGAAACCTTACTGTTTTCATGAACTATGAAAGGGTTATGGCTTGAAGCCTATTGGAAATATGGATGTGAGGAAACTGAAGTTTGTCAGTGACAGGATTTTTATATCAACACTTTTTTTTTTTTTAATCCTTTTGTAGAAATATTTAGGACCCTACGTGTTTATTGTCTTCACCGGCTTCCTCGTGATCTTCTTGGTCTTCACCTACTTTAAAGTCCCTGAGACCCGCGGCAGGACTTTTGAGGACATTACACGAGGCTTTGAAGGGCAGGCACACATGGCTAGCAGAGCTGAGAAGGCCGCCATGGAGATGAACAGCATGCAGCCTGATAAGGATACCACCAACATCTAAGCCGTGCTTCCTTCCCACCTCCCTCCCAACATGAAAAGTAACCTCTCCCTGAATGGGGAGAGACCTCATCAGGTTGTAACCCAGGACTGTTTCTGAATGCTGCTACTTGATTCTTTTCTCATCCCCACACTCCATGAGCACTCACAGGACCCCAGTGCTGGGGTTAGTTGTATCTTCAGTGGCTTTTTAAACATTTCATTTCTTGGACATTCTCTTCTGTTTGGAAGAGACCAAGTGAACCTACCTTTATTTCAGGAGGGATTGGCTACTTGGCATTTGACAACTTTGCCAACTCTTCCTCCTTTAAGTTCTAATATTGCTTCATGAGGGCATGTAGGGGAGAAAGAGTTCCCCAACCTCAAACTCCCCAGGAAACAGATAGACATGAGAGTGTGGAGAGCAGAGAGGAATTCCATAAGAGCACCTTCCTCACTTCCATACAGCTCTGCAGAGCAAATTAATTTGAGTTTTATTTATTTTATCTTCTGGTTTTATTGCATAAGTATTTATTTTTTTAAGTGTAATTTTACCAAATAATGAAAACATAAGGAAATTGAGGTTAGAGGGAGGTACTTATAGAGTTTATAGGGTGGAAGATTTGATACTGAAGAGGTTTATAGTTTAATAAGGGAAGATTTACACAGAAATGTAATGTGTTATTGGAAGGTATATGATGAGGTATGTGAGGTTTGCAGATTGCCTTTTAACAATTTCTGTCCTTCAGATGGAAATTCTCAAGTTCAATTTCTCAGAAAAGTCATGTGCCTGTGTAAAGAAGCTACTGGTTTCCTTTGGAACGTTTTCTTTGTTTAAGATTATATGTAGTATTACTTGAAATCTAGGATTATTACTAAGGTGGGCATTTTAGTTAATGGTGGTTGATGGGTTCTGATTTTGGATGGAGTCCAGAGAAGGGAAGGTTGTTTGTTCAAATCAATCGTCTTCCTCTTATAGTGGACTCACTTTTTTTTTTTTTTTTTAAAGTTTTCCTACCATTCATCTGGTGGGAGAGCAACCTAAAATATTGGTTCTTGGTAAAGGTTTGGTTTTTCTGCATTTTGTTCTTTAGGAAATTTTAGATGTTTAGATTTTTTTTATTTAGTTTTAAGCCATAGCTTTAAAAGAATTCAGAGGAGAGTGTTTATAGCTAACTTGGAATTTGTAACGTCAGCATTGGGAGAGGATTTTTCCTGAATGACTGTTACCTAGTTGAAGTATGTTACTGCTTTAGGGTCAGCCCGTGCCTGTTTTGGTCTGTTTCCATGTCAAGTTACTCTTGTTATCATGTTACCATAGTATTATATCAAGTGCCCTAAGGGCACTTGAATCTTTCCCATAGACCACGTTGGAGATGGTATGAGTAAATGTGCAGTGTAGCCCACACTTGAGAGAGTATGAATGTATGTGCACTGTCACTTTGCTCTGGGTGCAAGTCGTTTATTGGTAACTTGTTTCCTCTGTGTTCCTACAGCCCCCTTTTGGATGGAATGTGTTAAAGTTTATCCCTGGGTATATAAGTAGCACTGCCTCTGCTGGGTGGGATTTGCATCTGTGGCTTTCTTCCTAACATGTAGAGAACTCTGCCTCACTCTAGACTCAGACAATGGGAGCAGGAGAGTGTGAAATCAGGACATGTGGCCTCCTAGGGGAGCTTGAAGGAAGTCATGGTGGGGGGAGGCATTCTTTTCAAGGGGATGAGAAATACACTAAGACTTGTAAATCTGGAAGGTTTCAGAGTTAGATGAGATGAAGGTATTTACACTTGCCATAGGTCACAGACACCTCCACTGTCTAGTTCCCTGTGTTTTTATAAATGGTGACACCCTCTTTTCCCTTTTTCATGTTGCTTGACCTCCCATCCCCTCCTTGGTGCTTATACATTTGAGGCCCTTCAGCCAAATCCTTGCCTATGACAATATTTTAGTTCTCAGTTCTTACCATCCCCTCTGGTCGTTGAGCCTTTGGATAAAAACTCCGAGCTATGACGTGGGACTTCGCTGGGACAGGTGACTTTCCTCCAACTGCACCTCCACTTCTGGCTCCTCAAAAACCGTGGGTGGGCAGTATGAAGTTTTCCCATTTCTCAGTGACCAGATTGTGAATATTTCCAAATACGTTTTATATTATTAATGTTACTGTGGTTCTTCGTTTTGAAATAAAAATTCTGAATGTACATGTTGGGTTTTTTGTTTTGTTTTTGTCCTTCCTCAACAAAATCCACTTTAAATCCTAGTTTGGCCATTCAGTACCTGTTGTAACCTTGAGTAAGTTTCTTATAAGACAGTCTCGAACAAATGAAAATACTGCTCCTTGTTTGTTATGCACATGAAATTAAAATGTTGTGGTGCATTGCTTTGCATAGTTAACAAATTGTCACTTTCTTTCCTCAGTGAAAATTCTGTTTTTCTCTCTTATGCTCTTTCCTACTTTGTTTCTCCTTCAGTCTTTGATCATTAAAATTCATCCTACACTGATGTCAGGGCGTCCATATGATATATATAACACTATCCGCCTTAAAATCCTCCAGTAGATTTCAATCAACTACAGAAAAAAAAAATCCTAGACCCCATAGTGGGCACAACCACTCTAAGGCAAGGTCCCTGCGGCGTTTCCTAAGACTTAGCTCCCAATTATATAAGAAAATGCCTCACCCACTACAGCACCATTGACACCTCCATGCCTTCATTTATGCAGTCTGGACACCCCCCTTCCTGTTTCCATTCACTTATTAAAAATTTGAATGACTGCTTTTAATTTTCACTCAGCCCAAGCATGAGCTCCATACAGCCTTCCTTACTCCCAACATAATTTTTACAGTATGGCACTCTGTGTATTAGACGGAATGAAAAAATGAACTGCCCCCTGACAGGAAAGAGCCTCAGTGAGTACACCATCCAATCTAATAAAAGACAAACATGCAAATTGACCATACCTTCGCTATGTCTTAAGCTACGCCCACCAGCCGATCAGAGTGACTATATGCAAATTAACCCAACCAAGATGGCAGCCAGCAACCACGGAGCTGAAGTGAGCAGGAGGCTTGGTTTCCCCAATGATGGAGGAAGCCAAGCCTCCGCCTGCCGCGGCCAGCTCTGAGCTCCACTGAAGGCAACAAAGTTTAAATTATAGAAGGTAAATAAATCCCAGAATTTAAAAAAAAAAGAAAAAAAAGGAGAGGCTGGGAGCTTCCGTCGCCGGGGGGCTTGGCCAGCCTGAAAATGACCCTCAGCCCCTCACCCAGACTGGCCAGGCACCCTAGTGGGGACCCCCCCACCCTAAAGGGAGTGTGGCCAGCCTGAAAACAGCCATCAGCCCCTCACCCAGGCTGGCCAAACCTCCATGGGGTGAGGGTCCCCACTGGGGGGAGCTTGACCAGCCTGCAAACAGCCATCAGCCCCTCACCCAGGCTGGTCAGGCACCCCAGTGGGACCCCCACCCTGATCCAGGACACCCTTCAGGGCAAACCAGCCGGCCCCCACCAGTGCATCAGGCCTCTATCCTATATAATAAAAGGGTAATATGCAAACTGACCCTAACAGCAGAAACACTGGGAATGACTGGTCACTATGACACACACTGACCACCAGGGGGCAGACGCTCAATGCAGGAGCTGCCCCCTGGTGGTCAGTGCGCTCCCACAGGGGGAGCTCTGCTCAGCCACAAGCCAGGCTGATGGCTGCCAGTACAGTGGTGGTGGTAGGAGCCTCTCCCACCTCCTCAGCAGCGCTAAGGATGTCTGACTGCAGTTTAGGCCTGCTCCCCGCTGGCAAGTGGACATCCCTTGAGGGCTCCCGGGCTGCCAGAGTGATGTCTGACTGCCAGCTTAGGCCCAATTACCCAGGGAGCGGGCCTAAGCCAGCAGGTGGTCATCCCCCAAGGGGTCCCAGACTGTGAGAGGGCACAGGCCAGACTGAGGGACCTCCCCAAGTGCATAAATTTTTGTGCACCAGGCCTCTAGTCCTATATAATAAAAGGCTAATATGCAAATTGACCAAATGGCAGAACGACCAATCACTGTGATGCACACTGTCCACCAGGGGGCAGATGCTCAACTCAGGAGCTGCCCCCTGGAGGTCAGTGCACCAGAAGCCAGGCTCATGGCTGGCGAGTGCAGCAGTGGTGGCGGGAGCCTCTCCCACCTCCACGGCAGTCGAACATCCCCCAAGGGCTCCCGGACTGCAAGAGGGCACAGGCCAGGCTGAGGGACACCCCCCTCCCCCAAGTGCATAAATTTTGTGCACCGGGCCTCTAGTATTCTTCATAACTGTTGTCTTCACTCCCTTTTCCCACCTTTGCTTCCTTATAGTTCATTCTCCAGGTAACTAGAGAGAGCTTTTAAAAATCAGATCATGCAATAACCAGTTTGGCTCAGTGGATAGAGTGTCAGCCTGCGGACTCAAAGGTCCCAGGTTTGATTCTGGTCAAGGGCATGTACCTTGGTTGCGGGCACATACCCAGTAGGGAGTGTGCAGGAGGCAGCTGATCGATGTTTCTCTCTCATC
>NW_005356121.1:227466-235081 GCF_000412655.1 Myotis brandtii
TCTATCTCTCTCCCTTCCTCTCTGTAAAAAATCAATAAAATATATTTAAAAAAAAAAAAAAAAAAAGATCAGATCATGCCCTAGCTGGTTTGGCTCAGTGGATAGAGCATCGGCCTGCACACCAGAGGGTCCCAAGTTTGATTCTGGTCAAGGGCACATGCCCGGGGTTGCAGGATCGGTCCCCAGTCGGGGGCATGTAGGAGGCAGCCAATCAACGATTTTTCTCTCATCATTGATGTTTCTATCTCTCATGTCACTCCCTGCCTAAAGCCTTCCAATTACTTCTTGTCACACTTAAAATAGTATTCAGCCCTGGCCGGTTTGGCTCAATGGATAGAGCGTCGGCCTGCGGACTGAAGGGTCGGGTTCAATTACTGGTCGGGGCACGTGCCCAGGTTGTGGGCTTGATCCTCAGTGTGGGGCATACAGGAGGCAGCTGATCCATGATTCTCTCTCATCATTGATGTTTCTCTCTCTTTTCCTTCCTCTCTGAAATTGATAAAAATATATTTTTTTAAAAAATAGTATCCAGACTCCTCTACTGTGGCCTATATATTGGGTGACTATATAAGTCCCAGTTTGCTCCTATTACCCTAGTGTAACTTTTAGTATATTCCTTTCATTCATTCTCAAAACTGCCTGACAACAAGATGTGGTTACCTACTTACAAGGTTTGCTGTGTCAACCTCATTTCTTGTTGCTCTCCTTGTTCACTGAAGTTTAGATCCATTGGTCTTTCTAGTTCTCATGCACATGAAGTTCATTATCACTTAGGTCTTTACACTTGTCCTTTTTTGCTTGGAATATTCTGCCTCAAAATTTTGCATGGCTGTCTATCTTGTGAGTTAGGTCTTAGTTAACACTACCTCTGTGAAATGTAAGTTCCATAAAAGCAAGTATCTGTATTGTTCATGCCTAGAACATTATATATTCATGCCTGACATATAATTGATGTTTATTAAGTGTATCAGTCTGGCTCCTATCTGAAAACAGAATCACATATTGATTTAAACATGGAATGTTTACTATAAAAAAATCAAGCTATAATAAGAGTAAATAAAATATAAAAGATGTGCCCAGCCAGTGTAGCTCAGTGGTCACAGTTCAACTCCTAGTCCGGGCACATGCCCAGGTTGCAGGCTCTATCCCCAGTAGGGGGCATGCAGGAGGCAGCCTATCAATGATTGTCATCATGGATGTTTCTATCCCTCCCTCTCTCCCTCCCACCCTCTCCCTTCCTCTCTGTGAACTCAATATAGCATCCAAGAGCTGGGGAGAGTATCCAAATAAGGACCACCAGAGGGAGGCCACCTCCCAAGTGCAGAGGTTCAGGTCTTAACAGAAAAGGCATAGTGGCAATCCCACTAGAGAGCAGAGAAATGGGCTGGCTTGCACGAACCAGAGCTGGTGAGCATTCCCCAGGCAAGCAGAAGGCAACGCTTCAGGTGAGCCACAGCTGGTAGTCAAATATGTGAGTGTTAAGAGGGAGTCAGGTCACCAATATGGGTGGGAGACCTGGGCCCATCACCTGTGTGAGGTGTGTGAGGGAGCTTGCTGGCGTGCATGGCTGGGGCAGGGCACCACCCAAGGTTCTGTCATCTTCACCTGTGAACCAGCAGGAGAAATCCCTTCTTCCTACGATGTCCAGTACCATCCACTGAGAACACTTCATTGTGCTTAACATTCTAAAAAAGAAATGATTTAAAGGAATTATATCCATTACCACCAAGCACCACTGAAGGGTAAATTTGGAGCTGAGAGGCAATAGATACCTGGCACAATAATTGTTAGGTGGCTGGCTGAAGATGTGGTCCTTGGTTGAAAGGATTTCCTCCTTCCACACCTCCCAAAGCCACTGGACTTGAAATAAAATTCCAATTGAAACGTGCCCCCCGCCCCTCGTTTGTTTTGGTTTTTTTTTAAACCACAAGTGTTTGCTGCAGAAATTTGGCCAAGGTTCCACCTGCATAGCTCCAGCTGAGGTTGAGCCAGCGGGTCTGCCCAGAGCTCGTTCTGCCCAAGAAAAAGGCGAAGGGCAGCCTCATCCTGGAGCCACAGAGCTGCGCGACGACCTTGCACCGTCCCCTATCGCCATGGAGAACCTCTTGGTGTCCGTTTCCAAAGAGTAGCACCAACTAATCATCTAACAACAAGCCTGTGCCCTTGACGCGGACCATGGTTGCAGTGGCACCGCTAAATACGAGTCCTGCCAGGCGTGTCGCTGTCGTGGTCCTGCGGTTTCACAGTCCCAGCCAGGGCCGCGGCCGCCAGAGAGCACAGCGCGCTGGGCAAAAAAAAAGAGGCCGCGCAGGGTACCGGTGCATCCACACCTGCACCGAGCCCGAGCCCGGCTCTGCCAGGCTGCGTCTCCCGCAAGCCGAACCGCCCTCACTGCGCAGGCGTGAGTGGCCCAAGAACCTGTCATCCTGTTTTGTTCAAGATCATGACACCAAAACCATTTCTGGGTCTGACCAAGGATTTATTTGGAACGGAGCAAACCTTCAAATGCAGGTATTTCCTGCCATTTTTATTCCGAAGTGAATTTTCCCTTCCTGAATTGCTCTAGGCTTTGTGACTTCATTGGTAGTAGGGTTGAATCACCTGAGTTAAGATAGATTTCAGAGATTAAATTCTTAAATTCAAATCTCTCTCTCTCTCTCTCTCTCTCTCATCTGGAACTGGCACCTTTGTCTTTAGCTGAACGCTCAAGGACTGGAATAAAGTTAAGTAGCCAACAAGCTACAAGGGTGCCAGTTTAGACACACTTTTAGCAAAATACCAAAATGTTTTATTATCAGACATTCAATCCTTATCAATCTGAAGTGAGAAAGGGATCCTGTACTTTACGTTTGCATTTTTTTTTAAATTGAGATTGAGTTTTTTCACATGGCTAGGAGCTATTTATACTTATCTGTGAACCATTTGTATAAATCAGATGAGGAATATTTTGAAAAGAATATGTCTTGGACAAGAAACAAGACAAAATAAAGGAGTTTATAAATAAAACTAGAGGCCCGATGCATGAAATTCATGCAAGAGTAGGCCTTCCTTCCCCTGGCTGCCGGCATCAGCTTCCCTCTGGCACCCGGGACCTTACCTCCGACTGCTGGCAGGCACCTGAGACCTGGGCTTCCCTCACAGCCCCGGTTTTGTCCAGCTTTGTCTAGAAGGACATCAGGTCTAATTAGCATATTATGCTTTTATTATTATAGTTACCATATGACACAGCAACTCCACTCCTAGGTCTATTATTCAAGAAAAATAAAAACATATGTCCACACAAAAACTTGTTCACAAATGTTCATAGCAGCATTATTCACAATAACCCCAGATTGGAACCCTTATAGCAATTACAGATGAATGAATAGACAAAAGTGGCACATCCATAAATGCAATATTATTTGGCCATAAAAAGGGATGAAGTACTGATACATACTGTGGATGAACCTTTAAAACATAAGAATATGAAGCTAGTCACAACAGACCACATATTATATGACTCAATTTACATGAAATTTCCAGAACAGGCAATTCTAGAGAGAAAGAAGGTAGCTTAGTGGTGGCCCAGAAACTAAGGGAGGAAATTAGGAAGGAGCTGAGGATAGGGAATGATTTCTAATGGGTAAAAAATTTCTTTTCTTTTTTTTATTTATTGACTTGAGGGAGAGAGAGAGAGAGCGAGAGAAAGAAACATTGACTTGTTGTTCCACTTCTTTATGCATTCATTGGTTGCTTTTTGTATGTGCCCTGAGGGGAGATCAAACCCGAAACCTTGGTGTATCAGGACAACACTCTAACCAAATAAGCTACCTGCCAGGGCTCAAAGTTTCTTCTTGGGGCCATAGAAACACTCTGACATTAGCATATGTTTCCACACCTCTGTAAAAATGATGAAAAAAATAGAATTGTACACTTTAAATGGGTAAACTTTAAAATGTATAAATTATGTAAAAATAAAACTTAGTCCTGGGCAGTGTGTTCAGTGGTTAGAGCGTCAGCCCCGCACCGAAGGGTTGAGGGTTTCATTCCTGGTCAAGGGCATGGATCTGGGTTGCAGGTTCAATCCCCAGACCAGTTGGGGGATGTGTCTCTATTTGCATAATCTCTCTAAAAACAGCTTGGTTGTGGAGTTTCCTGGACACCTGAAGGAAGTAAGATATCAGAGGTTTTGCCATATGCACACTTGGTCAAATCCTGGAACCCCACCTCCACTGTTCTCAGGATCTGTATTGCTCTACATCCTTCCAAAAAAAATGCCAATTTTCTGTGGAAAAAGACCACAGAAACATTAGAAATAAAGCATTGCCATTTATGAGAACTGCAGTATAGAACAGTGATGGCGAACCTTTTGAGCTCAGCGTGTCAGCATTTTGAAAAACCCTAACTTAACTCTGGTGCCGTGTCACATATAGAATTTTTTTGATATTTGCAACCATAGTAAAACAAAGATTTATATTTTTGATATTTATTTTATATATTTAAATGCCATTTAACAAAGAAAAATCAACCAAAAAAATGAGCTCGCGTGTCACCTCTGACACGCGTGTCATAGGTTCGCCATCACTGGTATAGGAAGAAAGCAAAATGCCAAAAAGGTTATTGGAAAAGGTATATTGATATTTATATTCATGATTGTGAAACGGACACTGATAACATATTAGAAACAAGGTCAAATATACATTTGAAAACAAAAAGAGTAATGCTGTTTAGAAGAACAAAGCAGAGTATATTATTGAATATCTATAAAGATATTATAATGTTTGTCCATGGGAGTTAAACATTAACAATTTTTTTGTGTTAATTGAATTTGTGTCTTAATATGTGACTTAAAATAATCTTTATTATGTAGAAAAGCTGATTTTTTTATAGTCTAATAACATAAGAACTGAGAATTGCTATTGGATTTAACAATATGGAGATCATTAGTGATCTTGACAGGAACAGTTTTGGTGAAGAGATGTTATTGAAAATTTGATTGACAGAGGTTCAAAATAGAATGGAGGATAGCAGATAAAATATACTTCAAGGAAAGAATTATTGCCCTGGCCAGTGTCGTTCAGTTGGTTGAGCATCATCCCATGCACCAAAGAGTCACCAGTTCGATTCCTATTCAGAGCATGTGCCCAGTAGGTAAGAGATCAACCGAAGGACTTATATGCATGCATATAAGTATAACCAATAGACACAAGACACTGGGGAGTAAAGAAGGCCGGGGGAAGGTCAAGGGAAAAAAAAATAAAAGGAAACATATGTAATATTCTTTGTAATACTTTAAGCAATAAAAAAATAAAATAAAATTTAAAAAAGTTAGTAGAAGAAAGAAAATAAAACAACAGAAATCAATGAAATAGAAAGCCGGTAGGCTAGAGAAAATAAAGTAAAAAATTAGTTATTTGAAGATTTAAAAATTTGATAAATCAATAACAAGACTGACCAAAAACCAAAGGGTGAAAATACAATTTATCAACATCAGAAATTTTAAAAATGAAATATCCTACATTAAAGGGCGAGGACTACACCCTCCATCTTACCCTGGGTCCTCCATTTTTGGGCAGCCATGTGCTCGGCAAGGCTTCTTCCCGGAAGCCCAAGCCTCTGCTAGCCACACCCAGGACTTCTTTAAACTAACCAATGACAATCAAGGGAAGTGCGCGCCATAGATACAACCACATCCTGTGTAACGAGATACCGACTTGCGCCTGGCCAATTGGCAGGGCCCACAGTCCTCTCTCCTCCCCTTACTATAAAACCTCTCTCCCCACAGGGCTGGTCCTCTCTCTGCCACTTGCTGCTGTGCCAGTAAGGGGGGGTAGGGGAGCCAAGCCCGGGTTTGAATAAAATACTCTTTGCTTTTGCATCGGACACGGCTGGCTCCCTGGTGTGGTTTCTTGGGGATCCTGAAATCTGGGCATAACACTACAGACATCAAAACAATAATAGAGAGTTAGTATGAGTAACTTTAAACCAAATTTAACAGTTTGATGATATAGAAAAATTCCTTGACAGGCACAAAATGGACATTAAACTGATTAGTCTTTAATCAGATTTCTATAAAAAAATTGAATTCATTATTTTAAAAAAAATTGCTCCATAACAATCTCCAGTTCCAGATAATGACTTCTATCAAATATTTAAAGAAATAATACCAATCTCGCTCTTTCCCATCTTGCAAAATGGCTGGTGATAAAACTGAGAAGCCAGTCGAGACAGTGCAGCAAGGAAGGAGGAAGAAAAGAGAATACAAAGAAGGGCCAATATAATAGCAGCGGCTTTTAGAGGCTCAGGCTCCCAGACAGATCAGCAAGGTACAGACCAGGGGCAAAAGGAAGAGTGAGCCTGAGATGAGACCAGTGTGCCTATTGTAAGGAAACAGGACACTGGAAGAATGAATGTCCCAAACGGCAAAGTAAGAAGACTGCGCCCCCTTTGCCACCCAGTTGTTATCAACCAGAGCCACCTGAAGCAGATCTCATTGGGCTAGCAATGGCTGATTCCGACTAGGACAGACCGGGCTCACTTCAGCCAGGCCCCCACAAGCCCATGGTTAGAATGAAAACTGGGGGCCAGAACGTGGACTTTTATGGTTGCTATGGGAGCTGAGCACTCAGTAGTCACTCAGAAAGTAGTGCCTCTCTCAGGAAAGGAGGTCACCATTATTGGAGCTACTGGGGACCAGACCCGTAGACCATTCTGCCGCCCTCGCCGATGCCAACTTGGCGGTCATCAAGTAATTCATGAATTCCTGTACTTGCCAGACTGTCCAGCGCCTCTAATGGGTAGAGACCTTTTAGCCAAAAATGGAGGCAGAAATCACGTTTGCTCCAGATGGCTCAGCACAGCTTCGCCTAGGTGAGGAGACCTCCCCAATGATCTTGTCCTTAGCAGTGCCGAGGGAGGAAGAATGGAGACTTTATACCCGCCCAGACAAAGGCCTCACCATTAGAACCTGAATTAGAGAAGGAATTCCCGCTGGTCTGGGCAGAAGGGAATCCTCCAGGCCTGGCTAAGGACCACGCCTTGGTGCTAATCGAGTTAAAGCTGGGGCACAGCCTGTTAAAATCCACCAACATCCAATTCCAAGGGAAGCACGCCTAGGAATCCAGGTCCACTTAGAAAGGCTGCTTCAGTGGGGACTTGTTAAACGATGCAGGTCTCCATGGAACACGCCTCTCTTGCCTGTCAAAAAGCCTGGGAATAACGACTACCGCCCCGTGCAGGATCTACGGGCTGTTAATGAGGCTGTTAAAACCCTGCATTCAGCACTGCCAAACCCCTACACTCTTCTGGGACTCATCCCATCAGAGGCGGAATGGTTTACATGCCTAGATCTGAAAGATGCCTTTTTCTGTCTTCGGTTAGCACCTTCCAGTCAGCCTCTCTTCGCTTTGGAATGGGAAAACCCAACTACAGGGCCCAAGGAGCAGTTCACCTGGACCAGACTGCCACAGGGTTCAAGAACTCCCCTACTTTTTTATTATTATTATTAAATCTTTATTGTTCAGATTATTACAGTTGTTCCTCTTTTTTTCCCCCATAGCTCCCCTCTACCCGGTTGTCACCCCACTCTCTGCCCTAACCCCCCCCGCCCCCCGCACTGTCCTCATCCATAGGTGTA
>NW_005356121.1:236248-240558 GCF_000412655.1 Myotis brandtii
CAGTCTTGTTGTAGTTAAGCCTTGATTGTTGTAGGTATCACTGGGAGGAATTGACCTCCAGGCCAATTGGCTGTGAGAATCAGCTGTGTCTACAGTGGGAGAACTTCTGTCAAGAACTCCCCTACTCTTTTTAGCATCTGATCTGTCTAAGTTCCCAGGACAGGACTTGGGGTATGTTCTACTCCAGTATGTAGAGGACCTCCTACTGGCCAGCTCCACACAAGCTCAGTGCTGGGAGAGAACACAAGCCCTTCTGAGACTACTAACTGAAACAGGTTATCGGGTGTCTAAGAAAAAGGCACAGATTTCTCAGAAAGAAGTCAAGTTTCTAGGCTTCCGGATCACCCAAGGGAAATGAAGGCTAGGGACTGAAAGGAAGCAGGCAGTATGTGCCATCCCAGTCAGTAGCACCCGACAGCAGATTCAGGAATTCCTGGGAGCGGCCGGATTCTGTTGAATTTGAATCCCAGGGTTTTCAGACCTGGCCAAGCCTCTCTATGAAGCTTTAAGAGAAGAAGAGAAGGCACCCATCAAATGGGGTTTCAAACAAGAGAAAGCCTTCGTCACCATAAAGGCAAAGCTCACTGAAGCCCCGGCAATAAGGCTACCAGATGTGACGTGAGACTTTAATCTTTTTGTTCTAAAGAATAGTGGGGTAGTCCTAGGAGTTCTAACCCAAGAGTTTGGACCCTGGCAAAGACCAGTAGCCTATCTCTCCAAGCGGATTGACCCAGTTGCCTCCAGGGGGCTCCTGTGCCTCAGGGCCCTTGCGGCCACGGCATTATTAGTCAAGGAAGCAGATAAGCTTACCTTAGGACAAAACTTAAATGTAAAAGTACCTCATGCTGTTGTCACCCTTATGGAAGCAAGGCGACAGCACTGGCTGACTTATGCTCGAATGACTCAGTATCAAGAGCTGTTATGTGAGAATCCGCGGGTATGATTACAAGCAGTGAGAACAATTAATCCTGCCACCTTTCTACCCATTGCTGAGGGGACCCCTGAGCATGATTGCCTAGAAGTCCTAGAGAAGGTTTATTCCAGCCGGCCAGACCTAAGGGATAGGCCCCTGCGAAATGCGGACTTGGTATTGTTCATAGATGGCAGCAGCTTCTTAGATGAAGGAAAAAGACAAGCCAGATATGCAGTGGTATCAAACTTTGAGACAACCGAAGCACAGGTCCTACCTGAAGGATGGTCAGCGTAGAGGGCAGAACTTTGGGCCCTAGTAAGAGTCCTAGCACTCAGTAAGAATAAGTGTGTCAACATCTACACTGACTTGCACTATGCCTTTGCTACCCTGCATGTCCATGGGGCCATTTATAAGGAAAGGGACACTTGACAGCAGGAGGAAAAGGAATCAAAAATCAGAATGAGATTTTAAAGTTACTGGAAGCAGTCTGGGAGTCTAAGGAAATAGCCGTCATCCATTGAAAAGGCCACCAGGAAGGGAAAGACTCAGTATCAGAAGGAAACCAGCGTGCTGACGCCACAGCCAAGCTGGCTGCTAAAGAACAAGCAGCACTGGCATGGATCATCTTGGCCCCCGAATTAACTGAACCTCCAAAATACACTCCTCAGGAAGAGAAATGGGCCCAGAAAGAAGGGAGCAAGAGAACAATGGAAGGCTGGTGGATACTCCCAGAGCATAGGGTCTATATCCCAGAACAGTTAGCCCATCAGGTAGTCCTCCAGCAGCATGAACTCACTCATTTAGGAAACGCTGCCCTAGAAGCTTTGTTAGGCAGGTACCACCTAATTGCCCATCTCCCCTCCTTGTGTGCTTCAGTCTCTCAGCGTTGCCTCCTCTGTGCTCAGAACAATGCTAAACAGGGTCCTGTGGGACTGATAGGAATTCAGCGCTGTGGGAAAGCTCCTTTTGAGGACTTAGAAGTAGATTTTACAGAAATAGGGCCTAGCAGAGGGAGTAAATACCTGCTTGTCTGTGTTTGCACCTTTTCAGGTTGGTCGAGGCATATCCCACTTGCACTGAAAAGGTGAGAGAATTCACTAAGGTATTGCTGAAGGATATAATCCCACAGTATGGAATGCCTCTGACCACAGGGTCCAATAATGGCCCAGCCTTTTTAGCAGAAATAGTACAACAGGTAGCCAAGGCTTTAGGAATTAAATGGAATCTATATACAGCTTAAAGGCCTCAGAGTTCAGGGAAGGTGAGTGCATGAACTGGACTCTAAAGCAGCCTATGGCTAAACTATGCCAAGAGACAACCTTTCCCTGGACAGATATCTTGCCTCTTGTACTCCTGCGGGTATGCTGTGCACCAAGGGCCAGGGTAGGTTTCTCTCCCTTTGAAATTCTATATGGTAGACCCCTTCCCTTAATTCTTTCAAAGGGAGATTTGGGGGAAATAGAGAACTTAGAAATCCAGAAACAACTACAGGACTTGGAAAAACTGTCTTTGAGGTCCACAGGTGGGTTATTGACCGACTACTCATCTCTCTAAGAACAGCTGTACATCCTTATAAACCTGGAGACCAGGTTTGGGTAAAGGACTGTGAAAAGGAGCCCCTCAAACCTACCTGGAAGGAACCCTATCGAGTCATATTAACCACCCCCTCAGCTCTTAAGGTTGCAGGACTAAACACCTGGATCCACCACTCCCGGGTGAAGGCAGCCCACCAGCCGAGTGACATTCAGTCTGAGTGGAAGGTGACCTCTGACCAGAAACACCCCCTGGAGATCACCCTCAAGAAGACAGCAGACCTGGCCGAGCAACCTGCTCCAAGGAATTCAGATAACACCCTGCTGAATTCTCCATAACACTAATCTTATCTCCTAACGTAACATGCTCTAGTATTTCTGGATAATCACTGGTTGTATCTAATAATTCTTATTTTGTCTTTTTATGAGTGCCAGTGGATTCCAAAACTAGTACCAGGAGGAGAACTCATCTGCTCTTGCTGGGACACAAAAGTGAAAGGGCGAGGACTATGCCCTCCATCTTACCCTGTGTCCTCCATTTTTTGGGCAGCTATGTGCTCAGGAAAGCACCTTCTTCCCAGAAGCCCAAGCCTCTGCTAGCCACGCCCAGGATTTCTTTAAACTAACCAATAACAATCAAAGGACGTGCGCGCCATAGATATGACCACATCCTGTGTAACAAGACCCAACTTGCACCTGGCCAATCGGCAGGGCCCACAGTCACCTCTCCTCCCCTCACTCCACCCCCCTATTAAAAACCCCTTTTTTCCCACGGGCGGTCACTCTCGTCTTGCCGTTGCGAGGGACCCCGATCCGAAGAGTCTGACTGACCGCGGTAGGTGTCTGTGTCGTTGTGTGTTTTGTATCTGTCCTGTGTGAGCTCACTTCTGAAATCTGTAATTGCCTGCAACGGTCTAAGTGGACGCACTGGGGATCACGGGCGGGAGGAGTCAGGGGACGCCCCGTTCCTCCATCTGAAGGGGTGTAGCTTTGCTTCCGCGCAGTCGGAAGGTCTGTAGAAACCCCTCAATCTGAGACAGGCGGGTTGCTCCCACTGGTTGGCGCACAGCCATCGTCTAGATTTCGGTTTTTGCTTCCATGGAGTTGGAAGATTGTTTTGGTTTCGCTTCCATGGAGTTGGAACACTGTATTCTCGGGCCCCTTAGTTGTTTGTGTTTGTGTTTTTTCGGTTTTATTTTGTGGACTTACTGGACGGACATTATGGGACAGACTCAAACTACTCCTTTAAGCATTATGGTCAATCATTTTAAAGAGGTAAAGGGAAGAGCCAGCTACCTCAGTGCGGAGGTCCGGAAGGACCAGTGGCAGACTTTTTGTTCCAGGGAGTGGCCGACTTTTAATGTCGGGTGGCCGCCGGAGAGGACTTTCGATCTCCCCACCATCTGCCAGGTTAGGGACGTCATCTCCCAACCCAAAGAGGGACATCCTGGTCAACTCTCTTACATTGTTACTTGGCAGGACCTCGTGGAAAACCCACCATCTTGGCTTAGGCCCTTCCTACCTCCACACCCTCCAGAGCCAGAACCCATTCTTGCCTTGCAGGAAGCAGAGAAGAAGGAGGAGAAGAAAGCCACCCTGCCGTCAGCTCCAGCTCCCCCCTACCCGGTTTTGCAGGGGGAAACTGGAGAAGAGTTAATTTTTCCTCCCCCGTATCATTTCCACAGGGAGGAGAAGACCACCCTGCCGTCAGCTCCAGCTCCCCCCTACCCGGTTTTGCAGGGGGAAACTGGAGAAGAGTTAATTTTTCCTCCCCTGCTGTATTTCCACAGGATGCCGGAGAGATTTGATCCTGCCCTGTCTCGGGAAGCTGACGCAGTTCTGGGAGTGGCTGGGGGCGGGGTTCT
>NW_005356121.1:243540-244878 GCF_000412655.1 Myotis brandtii
TGATCCGGAAAGACTTCATCACCAAATGGAGCATCGATCGAGATCAACGCAACCCGCTCAAGCTCAAGCTACGGCATGCTCGACCTGCCTGATGCTGGTAACATTGAATAGACTTAGATAATGCCTGCATCTTCATGAACATGGCTCCAAAAAGACAAGGACAATTCATAGAAAGGTCAGGAATAGACTTTAGTATCACATATTTAGTAGCAGAAGATTTGGCTGCCTGAAGCGGCCATGATGCCAATATTATGTTTCATTGTATTGATATGTTGTATTAACCTTCAATTCTCTTACAGGTTTAGATGTAGCTGTAGCTGTGGACCGATGATGGTCTACAGTCCTTAGTAGTCTTTGGGAATAACTGGCAAGTGTCCAGTCTCCCACACTGAGGGATATTGTTATAGCTATGTATGTTAGCTATCCTGGAAGGGGACTGTGTGGGGTGAACCCCAAAAATAAAAGATGTCTAGCTGCCAAGAGGGCAGGTGCCCAACTCAGCAGGGAAGGGTGCCCATCAGGTTTTGGTCTCTGTTGAGAGACAGTTAACAGTTGGCAGCCTGCATACTGTCTTGCAGGCCTGTGTAACCATGCCCATGTCAAGGGTAGTAAAGCTGGAAAAAACCTGTTTAGAATAAAAGGTCTGAGGCATGGTTATGTATAAAAAAAGGTTTTTATGCCAACAGTTACTGTTTTGTTATAAATCCATAAAAAGAAATTAACAAGGCAGATCAGTATGTTTTTCTCCTTATGTAATTTCCTCCAAAATCTGGCAATGCTAAATAAATCATGGCAATACATTTCTTTGCATAGATTCAATAAGACTGGTTCTTAATAGTGGTTTTATTAACGAAAAACTTTGACTGGAATATCATGTTTTAAAGAGCCCTGTCCGAGCTCTAAAGACTTAGAGCTAGAGCGTGGGCTCAGGTGGAGTTGCTAAAATTCAACCATGAAATTCCAGCAAAGGTAGTCAGTTACCATTCTTGTTATGTTTATGCAAACATCAGGACAATAGATAAATTAATCTTGATTTGGCTTTTTGATAGCCATGGAGGAATTTTAAGAAGAAAAATCCTATTTCAATAGAAGTTGTTAAAGCTAAAAATGGGTTCAGTTGATAGTTCTGTGTGCCCAGTATGGGCCTCTAGCAACGGTGAAATAAAAATGCAGTCCGTCTCATGATTGAGCCGGTAGTTCCAAGACAAAGCGAGGAATGAAAGGGCGAGGACTACGCCCTCCATCTTACCCTGTGTCCTCCATTTTTTGGGCAGCCATGTGCTCAGGAAAGCACCTTCTTCCCGGAAGCCCAAGCCTCTGCTAGCCACGCCCAGGATT
>NW_005356121.1:246106-247199 GCF_000412655.1 Myotis brandtii
TGGGACAAGGTGGGGGTGGGGGGGTGGGGGAATGAGGAGGGAACTGGTCTTGCAAGGCGTGTTAGGCCATAAAAACTGTGAACAATGCACTGGGGGGGGGGAGGGGTCATTATCACTGGCCCCAGGACAGATCATTGGTTATGGCCTGGGGACCCCCAACACCTGGGGGCCTTCCTGTAAGCCCACAAAAGGGGGTGGAACCATATCTGCAAGACAAAGCCCCCAGAAGGTTATAAAAAGTGAAGCCCTCTGTGTGTTACTTCACTCTGATTTGGAAATTATTCCCGGAGTCCACTAGTGTTAATAAACGGTGTCCCTCCCTTTCTCTAGGAAGCGTGCTTGGTATTTCTTTGGTCTTCTGCAACAAAGTAAGAAGTTGGATGTATGAAACTTGAGATAGGGGAATAGTTCTGTGATAAAGATACACATTTGAAAGTCAAAAGCATATAGATGTCAAACCATATAGAAAATCAAAAGCATTTAAAGTCAGAAGCATATAGAAAGTCAAAAGCATTTAAAGTTCTATGGCAGAATGAGATCACCAATGTAGTGTATGTAAATAGAAAAGAGGTTTGAGAAATAAGCTTTCCAGTATACCGGGGATAAGGAAGGCCTTTTCTTTCCTTAAGCCCTGTTTCTCCTCTGGGGTGTCCCTACTGTTAAAGACTTTCTGAGCTACCTCTACCAGCTGTGACCAATTCATTCCTTCTACTGCCTTTTAAGCCGCCCCCCCAAACCCCCAACAGAACACGGTGAAAAGTGTCCAAGGAGGCCTTGGGTCTCTTTGGAGTGCAGGGAAATTTTACTAAAAGCCTGGAGGGTCTCCTGAAAGAAAAGAACCTTAATTCAGCACAGGCAGGGGGCAGGGCCCATAAATTCTCTCTGCCCTGAGGAACTGTGAGCCCCACCCCTGAATGTCCCAATCAGACAAGAAAAGCCACAAATACCTTTAAATCTACCCCAGAATTCTAAAATCTCAACCCAACACAGAAATATCACAGAGCAAATCAAAGTCCCTAGTACACAAACAGACAGAAATTTTTACTAGTTAGGCGGGCAGATTCCACCTCTGACAGAGAGCAAGCGCCCTTGG
>NW_005356121.1:247212-247569 GCF_000412655.1 Myotis brandtii
TTTCTCACAGACTTACATGAACAAATAATTATACCTAAGTAGACATACAAACATCAAATAAACATCTACACTTACACCCTTACACCCTTTCAGTACTTTTACAGTCTTGGGATCTTGAGCAGATAACAGGAACACTGCCCAAGTCCCCTGATGGGGGCCTGACAGGAACACATGTGGGGCCTTTGGCTGGGGGGTATAAAGTCTCCATTCTTCCTCCCTCGGCACTGCTAAGGGCAGGATCATTGGAGAGGTCTCTTCATCTAGGCAAGGCTGTGCTGAGCCATCTGGGGCAAAAGTGGTTTCTGCTTCCATTTTGGCTAAAAGGTCTCTGCCCATTAGAGGGACCAGGTCAACTGG
>NW_005356121.1:250350-269452 GCF_000412655.1 Myotis brandtii
TTAGTCACTTATTGAATGAGCTTAGTAGGTGGAGTGAAATAATGTAAACAAGATAGAAATAGGATAAAGAGGCTCAATTGTATGGTGATGCCTGGAAACTAGACTTTTGATAGTGAGCATGATGTAGAACACACAGATGTTCAATTATAATGTTGAAAACCTGAAACGTGTATAATGTTGTAAACAATGTTACTTCAATAAAAAAATAAATTTTAAAAGAATTAAAAAATAGATTATGACTCGCTGAACACTCAGATGATGGTTAACATTGTTAGCAAAATGTATTTTTAAATTAATGTATGTACACTGTATTTTACACGTAACGTTATTGCACACTTAATAGGTGACAGTGGAGTAAATGTAACATGTATGTGCACTGAGAAACCAAAAAATGTGTGTAACTCGTGTTATTGCGGCATTTGTTTCATTGTGGTGGTCTGGAATGGAACCCACATTATTTGCGACGTGTGCCTATAAAACCTAAAATAAGGGTTTCATTGAGCCACTTACATTTGCAGCCCTGGACTCTAGCACATTATAACACACCCTTCCCCCACCCATACAGTCTACCCAAACAAAACCAAGGTCTCCGACAGCTTCTGAAGCATTCTCGGCTTTATTCAAATTGCTTTCCTGGGCAAAGAATGTAGTAAGTCTGCCTTCTAGCTACCACCCCCTCCCTTTGTGTTTTTCATTCCGGAGGCTCTTCCACTAGATACAATGGAACACGGGTCGGGGGGGTGGGGTGTATTTGTCCCGGGCTTTCATGCAGAGACCCCCATCAGCAAAGAACTTTAAAGCTGCTGGTACCTGCAGTTTAGAGAGCTGCGGGAAAACTCAGCCTGGTGGCCTTGATCGCTCTCATTTGCCAAACTGCTAATTGAGAGCCAGGAAGTCAGGTGCTCCTCTTTATTTATTTTTTCCCTCAGTTTTATTGAGATGTAAACTGATATATAACATTGAATTAGTTTAAGGTTTACCACATAATAATTTGATATATGTACATGTCACGAAATGATTACCACAATAAGTTTAGTTAACATCCATTACCTCGCGTTCTCTCTTTTAAAGAAATCCTATCCTTTTTCTAATGAGACAGAGGCTATCTGCCTGAAGCACCATGTCTTTCTACCCACCCTGTACTTGACTCCCCTATGCCAGACCCTCCTGCTCCAGAATGGTGGTCTGCAAAGACAAAGAAAAGGTTACATAGAATTTCCACCCCCTTGCTTGGACCCGGCAATATTCTTAGGTTCGCAAGTTAGCATCTTTGAATTGTGAAAAAAAACACCCACCCAGCTTGCACAGGCGCAGAGCCAGCAGCTGTAGGTGGAGACCCAAGTAGCAGAGTGCATGGGACAATTAGTCAAGAGTTGTATTTTAGGGAAATATATGCTTGCGATTTGCTAAGGGTTTATTGTAGGGGTGGGAGATTGAAAAAGGGGGAGAAATCTTAAATTTCTTGGATGTTGAGTTTGGAAATGGGGAGGAAAATTGAAAGCTGTAGAACAGTGGTTCTCAACCTTCTGGCCCTTTAAATACAGTTTCTCATGTTGTGACCCAACCATAAAATTATTTTCGTTGCTACTTCATAACTGTAATGTTGCTACTGTTATGAATCGTAATGTAAATATCTGATATGCAGGATGGTCTTAGGCGACCCCTGTGAAAGGGTTGCTCGACCGCCGAAGGGGTCGCGACCCACAGGTTGAGAACTGATGCTGTAGACTGTTATTATTGTTGTCATAAATATACTAGTGCTGGAACCCAACTCTAAAGACTGTCCCTTCGGAAGGCATACCAAAAAGCACCGTGTGGGGAAGGAGTGTGGGTTGGAGGACATGACCCGATTGCCAGGCCAGAGGAGAAAAAGCTGATTAAAGAAAGAGCCAGCGGAGGGGAAGAGAAAACCCGAAAATGATGACTGTTTGGGGGAAAGGGGTAGACAGGAGGGCAACCGTTGATTCTGAAAGGAACCTATCACAAACACTTCGGCAAGTCCACGATAGGAATATCATTTGCCTACAGATTGTCCTTCTTTAACTCCTTCCAATTGGGGTGGTCAATACATTTCATTATTTTACATCGAGTAATTCCCTGGGCAAAATTAAAAGGTGGTGCTTTCATTCTATCACCTTGCCACTGGATTTAAATAAAAATCACTACAAAAGGTAATTTCAATCTTGAAGGTCATGGGCACAGGATCCTGGTGCAATTTCTATTAGCAGCCACCGTTTAGCACTTTTCTTTAATTCTTACAGCAACACAGAGAAGGTACTTTTGTCTCTACTGATGGATGAGGAAACTGAGCCTTTTAAAAGTGGCTGAACCAGGATTCTATCCAGTAACGCGTGTACACAAAGGTAAAATCTTCCCTGGTAATAGTACGCGCATAATTACTAACAGGTCACCAAAAAGTCTTAGCCGTTTGCAGCTTCTCTTCTCTGGCTTTCGGTGAGAACCAGACAACACTCCATCTGGAAGGACTAACTCGTCTTTCTGAAAGCTAAAAAACAAGAAGCAACTTCAGTGGAAGTTGAAAACAAAGTACTATTTTTGCCATCCATTTAACACACAATGTGTGTTTTATTGTGACCTCAGGGTGAGTCAAAGAGGAAACTGGAGCCAGTTGAAGCTTCTGCATATCTAGCCCGATTTCTAGGCGTCTAAAGATCAAGGAATTAATTCTCCTGGTGGGAGTTTCGTTCACCTGAGGTAGCCTCAGAAACTGGAGGTGCATCTTTGATTTTAAAAGGTGGAAACGTGATGAATCCAGAAATATATGATTGCTGGGTTCAATGCACCGGTGGCCCCAGTTTTCTCCTTCCCCTCCCAGTCTGGGTTATTCTGCAGCTACCTTTTGCATTACAATGGCCTTGGTGAGCCTGGCAGACAGGATTAACTGAGAATTCGCAAGGGTGTGTGTGTGGGTGTGGGGCTGCCAGAAGAGGGCGGGCCTAAATTTGGTTGAGCTTCCTTTATAAATCGGGAGCCTCCAAATTTTTCATCTTTTTGCAAAATTGACTGGTCGGGTCCTGTCCCTGCAAAGCTGACCCATTTCCTCCCATCTTTTTGATACTTTTACATCTGGAGATTTTCATATTTCTCTAAGCTCTTCGCGCTAAATACTGAAGCCTGGGCCTTTCTTACAATCTAGCTCTTTGGTGTTTTTTTTCTCTTTCCTTCAACTCAGCAACATGAGTGTGGATTCGGCTTATCCCCAAAGCCTGCCCTGCTCCGAATCATCCAATTCTAGGGAGCCTTCACCAGTGCCTGAGATTTATGAGCCTGAAGAAAACTATGCATCCTTGCAAATGTCATCTGCTGAGACACTCCACACAGAGACTGGTAAGAAAAAACGGAATCCTCAAAAGTCTGAGTTCCTGAAGGGAGAAGGGAAGAAAGAAAGGGGGTGGTGGATAAGGGTGATCCTTTTCCCTCTTGAGCAATTACAGCCCATTTATAGAAGCAGCTGTCATTACCTATTAATCCTGGCAACACCTCTCCTTCCGTTATAATTTAGTGGCGCATGCCCTTTCACCTGTGTGCCAGGTGTCGGGTTGTGGGCTGGGACTGGGGATGTGGAACTCAGATCAACTGTATACTGCATGTTTGAGAACTTCTGTGCGCAGACACAGTGAAAACAAATACGTCGTGGTAAATAAAACTGATGCTTAAGTCTGAACACACATTAACAGTAAATACTACTAAGTCAGAAGTGGGAACAGCACAGCTTGGGGTGGGGGGCAGGGTGTCTGGTGGTGAGCATCACCTTCCAGGTCCGTCTCTTCCTGGAATGCCAGGAATGGCATGGCTAATTATACAAATGCCACCTTGTTGAGATGTTTTCCCTTTCTACAGCTCTGTGAGCACGTGCGATGCTCACATCTCAATCCCAAAGAAGTGTTCATTCCACTCTATGGTGGATAATTTAATCTGCTGATAGTCAAAGTGGCTAGAGTTTGTAAGTGATAGCCAGTTTGGCTTCAAAACCTGTATGGGGAATGCTGGGGATACTTAAAGCTGGTACCATTTTTTTTTAAGAGATCAGTTTGTTAAAAATGAAAAAGTTAAACCAACTTTTACCCACGAGTACCACTTTTAACATAGAACAAAACAATAGCTTAGCCCTGCCTTGTGTGTTCAGTGGTTAGACCGTCGTCCCGTGCACCGGTGGACCTCGGGTTCGATCCCCGGTTGGGGTACCCGAGGAGGCAACTGATCCCTCTCTCTCTCTCTCTCTCTCTCTCTCTCTCTCCCTCTCTCATCACTGAAGAAAAAAGAGTCTTTGAGTGAGGATTTAAAAAATAATAATTTAAAAACTATAAACTGAGTGAGGGAGGAATAATTTTGGAAATGAGGTTTCAGAGCTAATAAAGACTAAGTCGGGTGGAGAGGGTAAGTGAGGGGGGAAAAACAAAGAGGACATCTGTAATACTTTCAACAATATAGATAAATTTTAAAAAAGGACCAAGTCTGGGGGTCGAAATGGAAGCCTATTGAAACTCACGTGTCCTGTTAGTCCTGGTATTTAGAAATGGTGAGTAAACTGTTGACTTTAGGATTTCCAGAGTCGGATCATTGGTTTATATTTTTATTTTATTTTTTTTTAGAATAAACACCTGGATTCCATGAGCTAAGACAGGAGGAAGGCTTTATTTGCCTTCGTGGGTCTTGCTTTTCCTCAGCGGGCACCCCAGCTCTGGCCCTCCAGCACAGAGCCTTCTGCGCGGCGGCACTGGCCTGCGCTTGGGGTGATGCGTGCAGGAGCTTGCCTGCTGGAACTGCTCTCTAAAAGATGGATGATTCTGGCATTCTTTCTCCTTTACCATATTTCTTCTGAGTTTTCTCTGATCGGGTTTTTTGTGTGTGTGTTTTTTTCGGCAGAACTTTATGATTTCGTTAATGCAAATACAATGTGTACACAATCTATTCCTTTTCTTCGCTGTGCAGCCTGGCATTGGGATTGGTGACTCTGGTGGCCAGCTGGGCTGCTCTTTCCACAGTGGCTTTGCGGTTCTTTGAGGAGACGTTGTGAGCAGTCTCAGCACAGTAAGATTTGTTGCACATCAGCAGCACTTCAAGCTCCTTGATGTTACGGACCAGAAACTTCCGGAAGACACTGGGCAGCATGTGCTTTGTTTTCTTGTTGCTCCCATAACCAATGCTGGGCGTCAAGATCTGGCCCTTGCATCTTCTATGCACCCTATTGTCAGTGCCTCTGGGTTTCTGCCATTTTCGCTTCATTCTGACATATCGGCCTGACTGGTGCCGGATGAACTTCTTGGTCCTCTTTTTGACAATCTTGGGTTTCACGAGGGGTCTGAGGGCAGCCTTGGTGCCGAGCAGGAGATGGCTGCCACCTCCACAGGCAGCGCCGAGGAAGAGAGCTCTCTGATCGGTTTTGTTGTTGTTGTTGCTTTTTAATTCTCTTCCTCCTTAACTTGGCCCAGGGCGGGTACCTAGTGGTACCTGTACCACTGTCGGTATGATGTGCTGTAATGACCACCATGCATTTCTTTACTAAGGTCTTGGTGGGTACCAGTTTGTTGTTGGGATGTGTTGTGGACAACATCAGTAATCCTTGTTTTTCCGCGTACAACACCCTGAGTCCCAGGAGAAGTTGCCCATGTCCAGCCTCAAGGCGCAGCACTTGCTGCCTCCCCAAAAGAGGGATGGTGTGTTTATGCGGGGGGGCAGGAGAGGGGGTAATTTTAGTGTTGGCAGAGGGTGTCTCAGCTCCTATTTTCACTTCTCCTGGTGGGGCGTCCTCTTGCCCCCCTGTCTTGGGGTGCGTGTGCGGGTTGTCCTGAGATGTCCATGGCTCAGTGCTGGCTTGAAAGAGCTGATGATCAGTTTTAAAAATTATGTAGATAATAATTAAAATTACAAAGGAAGTTACCAGGGGACACTGTAGGTGGGAGTCAAGTAATCTGTTTTGACCTTTTTGAACAGCCAGGGTGATGTCAAAGAGGTTTGAGTCCCACTCTGTTCACCAGCAATATTAGCCATGTCCTTTGTGTTGGCCATATCCACTATTATTAGCCATGTCCATGGTATGTAAAGTGGTGACGCTGGTACACGTACTGGATTGTACAAAGGTTGGCAAGTTATTATTCGGGTTGCTTAGGAATTGTTGCTACTTAGCTCTGAGGTTGTGAGGATTTTAAAAGTGCTTTGAAAATCATAAATTTGTGCTCAGCCAGTGTTGCTCAGTGGTTGAACATTGATCTATGAACCTGGAGGTCACGGTTCGATTCCCTGGTGGGGCACATGCCTGGGTTGTGGGCTTGATCCCCCGGTATGGGGGTGTGCAGGAGGCGGCCAATTGATGATTCTCTCATCATTGCTGTTTCTACTTCTCTCTCCCTCTCCCTTCCTCTCTGAAATTAAAAAAAAAGAAAATAATAAATTTGCAAGTTTAATATTTAAAAAGCTTTAGAGGAAAGTGTCATTTTTATTCCCAGCAGTCTCTCCTCTTCCTTCCTCCATGGACCAGCTTATTCAGAACAGCCCTGATTCTTCCACCAGTCCCAGTCCCAGCAGTCCCAGCGCAACACCGCCCACTTCTGTAGAGAACGGGACAGGGAAGGAGGAGAAAGCCCAGGTCAAGAAACAGAAGATCCGAACCGTCTTCTCACAGACCCAGCTCTGTGTACTCAATGAGAGATTTCAAAGACAGAAGTATCTCAGCCTCCAGCAGATGCAAGAACTTTCCAGCATCCTGAACCTTAGCTACAAACAGGTGAGGCTGTTTTGTTGTTGTCTTTGCAATAAGAAATTTAAAAAAAGAAAACTAATTTGCAGATAAGCATTGCTAACATCTTTCTATGCACTCTGTTTCTATGCAAACCCCCGCCCCCAATAATTTAACATGAAAATGTGATTTGGATTTTTTGTAACATATTTCATAACCATCTTTCATTAAACAGTCTACTGTATGACTGTGTCTCAATTTATTTAACATTGTTCCCTGTTGCATAAACCAAAATTGTGAGAATGTTTCCAATTTTGCCTTAATCAAAAGAGGTATATACTCCCATCTTCCAGGTTAGGAAGTCCCTAACCCCAACACTGGTTCTTATTAAAGTAAAAATTGCATCTTTTGTTTTTCATCTGTGTGCATTTGATTACTAATGAGGTTAATCATTTTTCATACATTTTTATTTTTTCATACATTTATTGGTATTATATTCAGTGAAATATTTTATGGTGGTTTTTTTTTTTTAATCATTGGTGCCATACTTAGAAAGTTCTCTATTCCATGATTTTATAACAGGTATAAATATTCTTGCCCCTCTGTGATCTCATTTTCTAACTGAAGTTTATAAACAACATGGAAATTTTAGTTTACTGTGTGCTGCAATACAATGATATTTTCTAAATAATTGTATGTTTCATAATTCTGAATTAAAATATCACTATTATCATGAAATATGTAATGTGCTCATATGGGGGCACTTTTTATTGCAAACAGATTACCATTAACTGTAACCAATGGCATGGGTAAACCAAAGGGAGATGAATAGACACTTACACGTGCATTGCACTTTAGGTTTATAATACAAAAAGCAGCCAACTGATTTGAGGGGCTTGGAAATTCATTCATAGAATATTGGTTCTTGATTTTTAAAAAGACACTAGAAATCCAAATTTTATTCCTGAGCTTTTGATAGTTGTAGTTAATTGTCAGTTGAAAAAATGTTAACAATATTCTTTGATCCCTAGCATATCTGCATTCATATTATTTTATGCTTTTCTACAGATTAAGACCTGGTTCCAGAACCAGAGAATGAAATGTAAGAGGTGGCAGAAATACAACTGGCCAAAGAACAGCCACCGTGTGACCCAGGTAACAGGAAACGTATTTATTCTGCTCTTTCCTTTCGGTGGCTTTCTGGTTTTGTCTATTGCTGAAGCATAAAACCCCAGCCACAGACGATTCTGATGTTCCTGCACCCTTTCAGTTAACCCCTCCTTCTCTTTCAGATGAGCTCAGCAACTACAGACTACCTGGGCCTCTCCTCCTGTCACCAGGGATGCCTGGTGAACGCTTCTGGAAACCTTTCCATGTGGAGCAACCATTCCTGGACCAGCCCATCTTGGAACTACCCTGCCTGGAATGGTCAGATCTGGTGTCCCCAAGCCTGGAATAATCAGGCTTGGAACAACCAGGCCTGGAACAACCAATTCCTTAGTTATGGAGAGGAAGCCCTGCAGCCCCAGATCCAGTTCCAGCAAAATCCTGTCAGTGATTTGGAGGCCTCCTTGGAAATTGCTGGGGAAACCTTTGATGCAATTCTGCAAGCCCCTAAGTATTATGGTACCCAGCAATCCACGGATTTATTCCCAGATTATTCCATGAGCATATAGCCTGAGTCCACGAACACATAGCCATGAACATAGTGTGATGATGGGTATATTACTCAATCTCAGTTTGGGTAGTGGCTGTATTACCTCTCCTCGGATTTTTCTATGTATCTCTGCCTTGATATGCTGCTTCTCATTATGCCTCCTGTGCCAATTCGAAGGGTGGGGGTCGGGTATGATTGGAGTCTAAGTAAAAAGGCTTCTGTAGTCTTGCTGCTGTTAGACAAATGATAAAAGATGCCTCTGGCTATAGATAATTAGATATAACACTAGATCTAGTATTTGGATAACTCTAGATCTAGAATCTTAACTTCAAAAATAGAAAGTAAAAGAACAAAGGTGTGTGATAAAGGATTACTCATGTTTTCTGGGATTGGAAGGCTTGTTAAAATCCTCAGTTCAGGTGAATGGTTAAGCTATAATATATTTCACTGATTTCCTCTGCCCCTTTTGCTGTTTTACTACAACCTTTAATTTGTTTATTACTCATTACTCAAATTGTAGAAGATGTTTTTTGTATTTTGCTGTCATGACAATAGTACCAGTTTGGCTGGTTGGTTTATAAGTTTACATACAAAAAAATAAAACGTCTATTTTACCATTAGTTGGCTCTACCCTGATTTCACCCAGTGGTCTAATAATAAGTAAAAATTTGCTGAGCATGGGTATTTATTGGATTTTTTATTTGGGGGGGGGGAGTTTAACTGAAATCTTCTCTAGCCTTTGGGGGAGATTGCTATCTTAGAAATGAGCAAAGGAAAGGTCACCAGGATATGATGCTAGGACTGATTAATTAGACCTGAACAAACTTACTCCCTCCTTGTGTGTGAAACTACAATCTGTGGTCATTTTCAGTTGTAAGAAGAGTGACACATCTGGAAGATCTGGAACGTCATAAGCAGAGCGCCTGGGTCTGTGAAGGGGCTGAGCGAAGGGCAGCAGAGGGGAGAGGCAGATTCTAGAATGTCAACTTGAAACGCATGAGTAGTTCTGTGGTTGCTCTTCAGTGTAATTATACCCTGCCAGAAAGAAGCTTATTTTTAAAAAAATATATTTTTATTGATATCAGAGAGGAAAGAGAAATAGAAATATCAATAATGAGAGAGAAGCATTGATCAGCTGCCTCCTGCACGCCCACACTAGGGATTGATCCTGCAATTGGCGCATGTGCCCTGACAGGGGATCGAACCATGACCTCCTGGTTCTTAGGTCGACACTCAACCACTGAGCCACACCTGCCAGGCATAAGCTTATTTTTAAACATTTAAAAAATAATGTGCTTTTATTTGTTTATTTATTTTTGGTTAATCCTCACCTGAGGATGCCCTCTCCATTGATTCCTAGAGAGAACTGAAGGGGAGAGATAGAAACATCCATAGGTTGCCAGGTACGAGGTAAGTGCCCTGGACTGCGCCCTTTAGTCCATCTGCTGACGCTCTAACCATTGAGCCAAATCAGATAGGGCAAAATACTTTTATTTTTGACAATTAAATTTGTAGACCAACTACCCGACTAGGGTTTAGGCACAATTTAATGTGTCATTTTTATGTATGGCTCTATAAGTGTATTGATGTTAACAGTGAAGAAAAAAGGATCAGAGACCAATACATAAGTAAATTCTAGGGCTAATTTGAAATAGATTTTTCTCTTTTCAGGTAAATTATGTTCTCAGGATCTAAGCAGCCCTTTATAAAGTATGCTAATAATCTCCTCTTTACTGTCCTTTCCCCATCCAGGCTTGCCCCAAATTTATTGGATTGGGGGCACTTTCATTCACTACTCTGCCTTTTGCCCCATAGAAACCTCCAGCTCTCTGGAGCATCAGAGATGCAGAGAATAGCCAGAGCAGTTTTTCTTGGTCATTTTCCTCGTGGTGTCCCCAATTGTCCAGTGTTCCTCTATAATCTCATCCAACCCAATTATCTAGACAATTCCCAGAAGAAGAAGGCAGGGATAATTAACTTGTGCCAGTCTAAGGACAACATGCTATTCCTTTAAGCTGTCAGATTTTTGAGTTGTGTGCCATGTACTATATTATGGGCCCAGGAGATAATTGAAACAGAAAGCATTCATTGAACAATGAAAATGCCATTTTCTAAGTCACCCCTATTTAGTCTTATAATTCAAGGAGATTTGATTCTGACTTTGAAAATAATTAATCTGTTCCTGCCACCTGCCCTTTTCACTTATATTTTAGATGTATGAGTGAAGGAAAAAGATTAAACTAGAGCTTTTCTTTTTAAAGGTAATTTGTCACTAACATTCCTACAAAATTCTTAGTTCTAAATAAATACACATAAAAGACAACAAATTTGAGGAAATCCTGAAAGGTGAACCACAGTCTAGAAACTTGGGAAAATAGTTATTACAAGGTGCTCGAGTCCAGTCAGGACGACGTGGCTCAATGGTTGAGTGTTGACCTATGAAACAAGAGGTCATGTTTTGATTCTGGATCCCCACTGTGGAGGTGTGCGAGAGGCAGCCAATCAATGATTCTCATCATTGATGCTTCTATTTCCCCCTCTCTCTTCCTCTCTGAAATCAATAAAAATATATTTAAAAACACACACAAACCAAAGTGTTAGAGCCCAGTACTAAACCATGCCATGGTACAATTTTACACACACACTCCTGTTTGCTTCTTGTGTTTGCTTTGGATTAAGTTGGGAATAAGCAAGAAATGGCTAAGAATTAAGGAAGATTTAGAGAGGCAAAAAGGACAGGAGCACCTATTAACTTCAAAGCATCATGCTAGATACTGAAGAAGAAAAAGGAAAGCAAGGGAGAAAAGGGAAAATAAGATTGAAAGAAAAAGTGGGCAAAAGATTGATTTCTGATGTTAATAGTTTGCTTTTGGAAATTAGCCATTTATGGAAGTGCCATTCATTTATTGTTTCTTATACCCAAAAGGTACATATTATTAGAGTAAAGATGGAAAAAACAAGGCAGAGGATAGTAAAATCCATAATCATCAAAGAACATTTTGAGCCGAAACCGGTTTGGCTCAGTGGATAGAGTGTCGGCCTGCGGACTGAAGGGTCCCAGGTTCGATTCCGGTCAAGGGCATGTACCTTGGTTGCGGGCATATCCCCAGTGGGAGATGTGCAGGAGGCAGCTGATCGATGTTTCTCTCTCATCGATGTTTCTAACTCTCTATCTCTCTCCCTTCCTCTCTGTGAAAAATCAATAAAATATATTTAAAAAAAAAAAAAAAGAACATTTTGATTTATTTTTTATAAAATCAGACATTCTGATCGCAACACTAAAATTTGCTGTTAAAAACAATTTAAGCAATAGAGAAAATACATAATAAAGAGATTCTAGTGAAAATAGCTATTCAGTGATGAACATTTCCTGCAGCTATTTTGTATATGGGTGGTTTTACATGTGAATTTTAATGCATATATTATAACAGGATTATACCATATATTCTCTCTCTGTGTCTCTTTTCTTTACTGATTTCAGAGAAAAGAGAGGGAGAGAGAAACATTGATGTGAGAGAGAGAGACATTGATGGAACCTGTGACCTTTTTGGTGAATGAGAAGATGATCAATCAACTGAGTCACACACTAGTACAATGTGTGCCCAGGCCTTACACTCTTTTCAAAACTTTTTGTTTTAGCATCACATCTTCAACTTCTTTGCATGTTAGAATTTAGAAATATATTTGTTTGAAAGAATCTAAGTATTGGTAATTACATTATAAAATAGTAAGATTCCCTATTTTCCCTAAATACATTAGCCAAGGTTGAGATGGTTTCTTTCTCGAATATTCTCTACCAAAGCATTTCTGATATGAAGAAATGAATGGAATTCAGGTAGCTAAAGAAGAGAAAGATTAAGTTTTGGTTCTTCCTAACATCTCAGTGTGACTTAGTCATTCCCTTAAAAAAAACAAAAAACCCGACAACCATTAATAAAATATTAAAACAAAATCATTGCAGTTAACTTTGTTAACATCATGTTAACAGTGATGTCTTTCCAGACACTTTCATGCATGCACATGACATAAACAGAATTACAGCACACTTCTCCCTATTCAAATATGGAATTATATCATGCATTTTGTTCTACAGTCTGCTTTTTCTACATAAGAATATATCATAGTACAGCCTTGGCCAGGTAGCTCAGTTGGTAAGAGAATCATCCTGATTTGCCAAAGTTGTGGCAGGGCACATACAAGAATTAATCAATGAATGCATAAATAAGTGGAACAACAAATCAATATTTCTCTGCCTTCCTCTCACTCTCTAAAATCAATTAAAAATTTTAAAATTAATTTGTATAAAGAGTATATCATATCACAGATGTAACACAACTTAAGTTGTTTCTGTTTTGGTTACTTGCCACCAAAAATTATGTTGCTACTAACATTTTGTCATTTTAAACATGTAGACAGATGTTTTAAAATATGGAAAAAATGTTTTCATAAGTAATAGAAATTGAAATTCATACTTGAAATTGGACACTATTTTTGGATTGGCACTTTATTCTGTTAACTAGCTAATTTATTAAAGCACTATGAGGTAATAGTAATTAAAAACACAAGTTTTAGTCTTTTTGTTTTTAAAAACTTAAACATTTCTAGTTAATATCTAAGAAGGTTGCTCTTGGAGAATTAAGCTAATAGATATTAGAGCCAAATTCACCATCTGGGTAAGTAAGCCACCATAAAAGCTGGAAAGGCTGCCAAAATGAATTAGGAGAAGTACAAAGCTTTTCAGCTTCTCTCTTTTTGGTCACAGACTTATCAGAATATAAACTAGTACAATAGGACACAAGGTAAAAATAAAATTAATTCTAAATTCACTTGCCATCCTCTCCCATCTTTTCCCTTCAAAATCTTGCTCTCTCCAGTCTCCTCCCAAAAGGTTACTTCCAATGTCTTATTTTAGCTACCTTATTATACAAGGTGGGGCAAAAGTAGATTTACAGTTGCGACTACTTAAAACAGAGTTTATTCTTGTATTCTTACTTATTGTATTATTTTCCATACAAACAATTGTAAACCTACTTTTGCCCCACCCTGTATTTTAGCTTTTAAAAATCACTGGGTCTTGATTTTCAGCTTGCATTTCCATTTCAGTTTGTACTTGAAGGAAACAAGCACACTGGATTGAGTTGCCTTGCGGCGTCTTCTGACTTTCATAGTTTGGATTCGAAGCTCAGAAGTGGGAGGAATATATAGTTTGCTTAGTGAATTTCAAGCACCCAATTCTCCTGGTTAAGGACACGTTTAATTCTGTTCGGAATAATCGTGCTATTCTTCAGAAGAGTTGGTGTCTACAGGGAAAAGGTTGGTGTCTACAGGAAAAAGTAGGGCTGTGACTGCAAACCCAAGGTAAAGGCAGACAACTGCCAGACAGAGGTAGGGAAGTGGGGGAGGGCCTTTCCTGCTCCCAGGGCCAAGTGAGCTTTGCCTCAAGCGGGAGATAAAGGGAATTTGTTAAATAAAGAAGCCAGTTGGGGCAGACAAAAGCTTCCGGGACAGGAAGTTGGTTGACTGAGGACACCGAAATGTAGGCATTTGAATAGGTTCCTCGGGGTGAGGTGGAAGTGTAACCTGACTAAAAAGAAGCAGCAGCTGGTGGTCAGTCTCTTCTTAAAGGATTCCTGGTATCTGGGTGGTTGTTACCAACTCTGTGGTCCTAGAAGGAAGTGCCCTTGAGAATTTTAGAAGGTTAAATACCTGGAAAATAACTTTAAAGATAGCACTACCTCCATGTACACTACCAGACAAGCTATTGAACAAAAAATCTCTCTCTCTCTCTCTCTCTCTCTCTCTCTCTCACACACACACACACACACACACACACACACACACACACACACCTCACAGGTCAAACTGAGATGCGAGAAGCAAATTAATTAAGCACAGGGCATGAAGCGTGGGGGCATGCAATGGGTCATACTAATGCACTTACGATAGGGTGCAAGTGGGGAAAAATGGGTTGCAATGTTCTGATGACCCATCTCTCTGATGTGTGTGTGGTGACAAGAACTAAGTACAAGGACTGAGGACCAGAACTTGAGGTTGAAGTAGGGCCAGGGTTCTGCAGAAGGAAGGTAGCTGGACACAACCACACAGGCTTGTACTATCCGAAACACCGAGGGCAAGTACTTTTGGCCACAAAAGTAGCTCTCCTTAGCTTGATGAGCAGCTATGGAATTTATTTTCACTGGTTGGTCAGAATACCTGTGTGGCTGGAATGGGTGTCGCCAATGGATGTCCAATTAAAGAGTTATGGATTTCGAGTGCTTCTATGAAGAAAAATTCCTTGTTTAAATATCTGCTACAGCCCTAGCCAATTTGCTCAATGGATAGAGCATCAGCCTGCAGACTGAAGGGTCCTGGATTCGATTCCAGTCAAGGGCACATGCCTGGGCTGGGGCTTGATCCCCAATAGAGGGCATGCAGAAGGCAGCCAATCAGTGATTCTCTCTCATCATTGATGTTTCTCTCTCCCTCTACTTTGCTCTATGAAATCAATTAAAAAATATTTTTTAAAAATATCTGCTACATCAGTCTTCATCAAGATTAGAGAAATATGATTCATTCTTAACTTTGCCAATGACTCTTTCCTTATGCCACTTGCATCTTCCAAAAGAACAGTGAAAAATAAAGTCAGTTTCAACTTGGGGAAAAAATCTTATAAGAAAACTTTACAGCCCTGGCCAGGAGCATCATCTCATACACCAAAAGGTTGCCGGTTCAGTTCCGGATCAGGGCACATCACTAAATTGTGGTTTCAATCTCTGGTCAAGGTGTGTGAGGGAGACAACCAATCAATGTTTCTCTCTCACATAGATGACTTAACATCTTCACTTGAATTTCTAATAAGTAGCACAAAATTAACATTTCCAAACCAAACTTCCAATATTCTTCCCCTACACAAGTTCTTCCTATAGCCTTCTCCATCAGTGTATGACAATTCCATCTGTTTAGTTGGTCAGGCCAAAACCATAAAACCAACTTTGTTTACTAGGCCATCAAAATATATCTAGAATTCAGATGTTTCTTTTTTATTTAATATATTTTTATTGATTTCAGAGATCCCTTTCCCTTGCCTTTCCTCTCTCTCTCTGAGTGAGGATTAAAAAACAAACAAAACACCTTTACATTTATACAGCACTCTCTTATATGAAAAAATGTAAATTTTATTTCTCATGATCCTTAAGCTACATTCTGAGATTAACTATCATTTATAGGTAAAGAAACCAAAGCTCAGGAAGTTTTGGGTTTTTTTTTCAGCCCATCCTTCCCTGGGGAGTTTTAAATAACACATACAATGTTATATGACCTTCTCTTCAGTCCCAAGTTGACTATAACCCAGCTCCATTAAGAAACTGCTCTAGCCTGGTCCACATGGCTCAGTGGTTGAGTGTTGACCTGTGAACCAGGAAGTCACGGTTAGATTCCCTATTTCAGGCTCTATCCCTGGTGTGGGGAGTGCAGGAGGCAGCTAATCAATGATTCTCTGTCATCATTGATGTTTCTCTCTGAAAATAATAAAAATATATTTAAAAAAAAAAACCTGCTCTATCTTCAATCCACTGCAATCCATTTTCTGTCTTTAACAAGCCATTGTAATAAAGCTAAAATTTTTAAATCACCTTACATTCATCCTTCATTAGTTTATTAAAAAAAATACTTGTTTTTCTTGGTGTTGAGATGAGGGATACTGCCTATCTTCTTAGAGATAACATAAATGGGCTGTTTGTTTATCTTTTAAAGAAATGTACTTATTTGGACTCCCTGTTTCAGGCTCTATCCCCGGTGCGGGGAGTGCAGGAGGTAGCTGATCAATAATTCTCTGTCATCATTGATGTTTCTTTCTCTCTCTTCCTTCCTCTCTGAAAATAATTAAAAAAATATATTTTTAAAAAACCTGCTCTATCTTCAATCCACTGCAACCCATTTTCTGTCCTTAACAAGCCATTGTCATAAAGCTAAAATTTTAAAATCACCTTACATTCATCCTTCATTAGTTTATTAAAAAAAATACTTGTTTTTCTTGGTGTTGAGATGAGGGATACTGCCTATCTTCTTAGAGATAACATAAATGGGCTGTTTGTTTATCTTTTAAAGAAATGTACTTATTTTGTTACTGCCTGAATTACAGAAGAGCTGGGGCTTGAAATTACCTGGGTCCTCTGGCAAAAGAGTAAGCTCACATTGGCAAGTTCCAACACAAGCTGTACTTAATCCCTTACTAACTACCTAGAAGACTACTACACTATCCAAAGTGCCATATACTGCTTAAATTGTTCCAATAGCCTTCCAACTGCTCTCCTTCTTTGCACCCTTGCCTTCCTGTAATCTAGTCTCAACCTATAATAATTAAAAAAATATATTTTTAAAAAACCTGCTCTATCTTCAATCCACTGCAACCCATTTTCTGTCCTTAACAAGCCATTGTCATAAAGCTAAAATTTTAAAATCACCTTACATTCATCCTTCATTAGTTTATTAAAAGAAATACTTGTTTTTCTTGCTGTTGAGATGAGGGATACTGCCTATCTTCTTAGAGATGACATAAATGGTTCCATTCTTCTTTTGGAAATGTATATTTTTTAATTAAAAAAATTATTACTCATATTTATTTTACAGATGAGGAAACTGAATTGCAGAATGAGGTTGGTATACTAGTAAATGCAGATATCAAGTGGGCAGACATGTCTAGAGTACAGGTGCTGCAAACTCTTAAACTATAGATACATATTTGTGAATAGTCAGCCTAGAGGCATGGAGATGCTAGTTAAAATTATACATTTTAAAAAACATATTTTTTAAATTGATTTCAGAGAGGAAGAGAGAGATAGAAACATCAGTGATGAGAGAGAATCATTGAGTGGCTGCCTCCTACACACCACACTGGGTATTGAACCTGCAACTGGGAATTGAACTGTTGACTTCTTGGTTCACAGGTAGGTCGATGGCTGGGCAAATGGTTTAAGTCAGTAACCTTAAATATTATCTTACTTGACTCTAAACTAACATTTATAACAACTATGTGACCATACTGTGATAATTACTATAAATGCACTCCCATTAAACAAGGTGAGATACTATTATCCTATTATAGATGCTGACGGTTAGAGCAAGAGTCATGACTTCCCAAAAAACACACACCTAAGAAGAGCTGACTCCAGAACCCCTGGTCTTAGCTATACTTTTATATGGATTTCTCTCCATGTCAGAATGCTGTATTTATATTGCTCTATATTAGTGGTTCTCAACCTGTGGGTCACGGCCCCTTTGGGGGTCAAACGACCCTTTCACAGGGGTCGCCTAAGACCATCGGAAAACACATATATAATTACATATTGTTTTTGTGATTAATCACTATGCTTTAATTATGTTCAATTTGTAACAATGAAAATACATCCTGCATATCAGATATTTACATTACGATTCATAACAGTAGCAAAATTACAGTTATGAAGTAGCAACAAAAATAAGTTTATGGTTGGGGGTCACCACAACATGAGGAACTGTATTAAAGGGTCGCAGCATTAAGAAGGTTGAGAACCACTGCACTATAACCTCTGAGCCTCAGTTTCTTCGTCTGTAAAGTGGGAGGGGGTAGAGTAACAGTGTCTATCTGTGCCCAGTGCCTGAAACACCTGACTGATAGGAGGAGCTCAACAAATAGTCACCTGGAAGAGAAATACTTGTTTTTCTTGCTGTTGAGATGAGGGATACTGCCTATCTTCTTAGAGATGACATAAATGGTTCCATTCTTCTTTTGGAAATGTATATTTTTTAATTAAAAAAATTATTACTCATATTTATTTTACAGATGAGGAAACTGAATTGCAGAATGAGGTTGGTATACTAGTAAATGCAGATATCAAGTGGGCAGACATGTCTAGAGTACAGGTGCTGCAAACTCTTAAACTATAGATACATATTTGTGAATAGTCAGCCTAGAGGCATGGAGATGCTAGTTAAAATTATACATTTTAAAAAACATATTTTTTAAATTGATTTCAGAGAGGAAGAGAGAGATAGAAACATCAGTGATGAGAGAGAATCATTGAGTGGCTGCCTCCTACACACCACACTGGGTATTGAACCTGCAACTGGGAATTGAACTGTTGACTTCTTGGTTCACAGGTAGGTCGATGGCTGGGCAAATGGTTTAAGTCAGTAACCTTAAATATTATCTTACTTGACTCTAAACTAACATTTATAACAACTATGTGACCATACTGTGATAATTACTATAAATGCACTCCCATTAAACAAGGTGAGATACTATTATCCTATTATAGATGCTGACGGTTAGAGCAAGAGTCATGACTTCCCAAAAAACACACACCTAAGAAGAGCTGACTCCAGAACCCCTGGTCTTAGCTATACTTTTATATGGATTTCTCTCCATGTCAGAATGCTGTATTTATATTGCTCTATATTAGTGGTTCTCAACCTGTGGGTCACGGCCCCTTTGGGGGTCAAACGACCCTTTCACAGGGGTCGCCTAAGACCATCGGAAAACACATATATAATTACATATTGTTTTTGTGATTAATCACTATGCTTTAATTATGTTCAATTTGTAACAATGAAAATACATCCTGCATATCAGATATTTACATTACGATTCATAACAGTAGCAAAATTACAGTTATGAAGTAGCAACAAAAATAATTTTATGGTTGGGGGTCACCACAACATGAGGAACTGTATTAAAGGGTCGCGGCATGAGGAAGGTTGAGAACCACTGC
>NW_005356121.1:273613-276593 GCF_000412655.1 Myotis brandtii
AGAAAGAAAAGTAGGTGGTTGTGGGAGTTGAGTAAGGTGAAGTGATGGTGGCTGTGGTGAGAAAAAAGGAGAAACTCTAGCACCATAGTTGCTCTAATTTGCTGGTAGTGGAATGAAATAAAGCTGTTAATACTAATAATAATGCATCTAAATATTGTACTTAAAATATTTCAGGATGTCAGAGTATTCTAATATTATAAAGGGATTAGGGAAAGAAGGAGCTAGAGGTTCCTGTCTCCCAGGAGTATGTATGTATTTTAAAAAAATTTTATTTATCAATTTGAAAGAGAGAGAAACATTGATTCGCTGTTCTACTTATTTCTGCATCCATTTATTGGTTGATTCTTGTATGTGCCCCATCTGCTAGCAACAAAGATCAATAGTATGTCTCCAACATAGCACCATTCCCCCAGGGGGGTGATTAGCCATCTATGTAGTGGCAGGTTCATTCTTAGGACCACTTTCATCTTGGAAGAAGCAGTACTTTGTTCTTTTTTTAAAAAAATATATTTTATTGATTTATCCTTTTAAAAAACACACAATCTTTTGTTCCTTGGCCTGTGAATGTCTCTCCGATTTTTACCTTGCAGATGTTTAAGGCTTTTTCTTCCTCTGCTAATCATGAACAGTGGTATTCCCCGGATTCTGTCATCAGACCTGTTCTGTTCTCTGTCCTCTTGCTTTGCCCTTGTTTTTATTTTATTTTATTTTTTAAATATTTTATTGATTTCAGATAGGAAGGGAGAGGGAGAGAGAGACAGAAACATCAATGATGAGGGAGAATCATTTATAGGCTGACTCCCACATGCCCTCTACTGAGGATCTAGCAACCTGGGCATGTGGCCTTGACCAGAATCGAACCTAGGACCCTTCAGTCTGCAGGCTGACACTCTATCCACTGAGCCAAACCGGTCAGGGCAGTACTTTGTTCTTATTGGAATAAACATTTATTCTGGATACAGATTTGCCTTTCCTGCATGAATGCTTCTGCCAAAGTTACTATCTGTGCATTTACAGAATGCGTAATCTAACTTCATGGTATTTCACACAGCATTCTGATTGATGAGTTCACTTTATTGAAAATGAAGTGTAGCTAGGACTTCACCCTTCTTTTTAACTAGCATCTCCATACCTCTAGGCTATTTCCAAATATGTATCTGCAGTTTAAGAGTTTGTAGCACCTGTACGCTAGCCCTATCTGCCCACTTGGTATCTGCATTTACACCAACCTAATTCTGTGACCCATTTTCCTCATCTGTAAAAAAAATATGAGTAATAATTTTTTAATTTAATTTTCTTCATCACAATTTATCCCTTCTATGCCCTCTTCCACACAGCCCCCCACCCCACCACACTGTTGTCCATGTCCATGAGTTCTCTCTCTCTCTCTTTTTTTTGTGTGCTTAACCCCTCCCTTCCCACCCACCTCCAAAGCTGTCTGCCTGCTCTCTACCTATGAATCTGTCTCTATTTCACTTGATAGTTCAGTTTGTTCATGAAATTCCCTATATGTGCCCTTGACTGGAATTGAACCCAAGACCCTTCACTCTGTGGGCCAATGCTTTAACCACTGAGCAAAACCAGCTAGGATGCAACTTCTTCCTGAAGTAAGCATCAGTGAGATGTCTGGGGACTTTAACACCACTGATACCAATTTCGGTGGAGGTGACAATGACAAATTTCTGGTGTGTTCCACGCAGAGGAACTCAACTAAGAGACAGAGGACTAGTGACAAGTAGCTGGCCACTGCTCAGCTGCCTCAGAAAAACCACCCTGTGGCCTCTGTGGAGCCCAGTGAGGATGATCAGCATGGCCCCGGGAGTGATACCGGCCCGAGGTTTTCTCACATGCTGACTGAAGTGTTTCTTGGCTCAACAGCTTTAGAGGTACATCTTCAGTAGGATAATATCTAGGCACTTTGTGATGTTTAACTGTTGCAGAAGACCAAAGAAATACCAAGCACGCTTCCTAGAGAAAGAGAGGGACCCCGTTTATTAACACTAGTGGACTCGGGGGATAATTTCCAAATCAGAGTGAAGTAACACGCAGAGGGCTTCACTTTTTATAACCTTCTGGGGTCTTGTCTTGCAGATATGGTTCCACCCCCTTTCGTGGGCTTACAGGAAGGTCCCCAGGTGTTGGGGGTCCCCAGGCCATATCCGATGATCTGTCCTGGGGCCAGGGATGACCTCCCCGCCCCCCCCCCCCGGGCAGTGCATTGTTCCCAGTTTTTATGGCCTGACAAGTGTTGCAAGACCAGTTTCCTCCTCAGTGGCAACATAGGTAAATGTGGTACTCGTATCCTCCCACAACTCAGAAGAAATATTGTTCACTGATGGGAGTAGCTTTATAACCAGTGGAGTTTAGGAGGGCAAAGTATGCAGTGATATCCTTGCTCAACACCAGGAGACCTTACCCCTGGGTCTTCTGTACAAATTGACTCGTAGCATTGACTCGAACCCTGGAATTAGGAGGAAATAAAACCCTGACTTTATATGCTGATTCTAAATATGCATGTACTCTATTCCATGCCCATGGGGTTATCTGAAAGGAATAGGGCTTGCTGATGGCTAGAAGTAAGGTGATAAAAATGGACCTCTGTACTAAAATTATTACAGGCCATTACAATATCTAAAGAGCTTGCAGTAGTACACTGAAGGGGCCACCAGAATGGAAACTCACAGGTGGTAAAAGGAAATAGCCTTGAAGATGCCACAGCAGGAAGAGCAGCTCTACACAAAACAGTAATGCAGCTGGCCCTAATTCCCAGCTTGATTTTAAATCAGTATATTACTAGCCCGGCTGGTTTTCTCAGTGGTTAGAGCATTGGCCCAAAGATTTAAAGATCAAGGATTTGATTCCTGGTCAAGGGCACATACCTCCGTTGCAGGTTTGATCCCTAGCCCTGGTTGGGTGTCTGCAGGTATCAATCAGTCTTCCTCATGTAGATGTTTCTCTTTCTTTCTCTCTCCACACCTCT
>NW_005356121.1:278444-281268 GCF_000412655.1 Myotis brandtii
GTCAAGGACATGTACCTGGGTTGTGGGCACATCCCCAGTAGGAGATGTGCAGGAGGCAGCTGATAAATGTTTCTCTCTCATCAGTGTTTCTGACTCTCTATCCCTCTTCCTTCCTCTCTGTAAAAAATCAATAAAATATATTTTTAAAAAAAGAAGAAAAAAAAAGAAAGAAAAGTAGGTGGTTGTGGGAGTTGAGTAAGGTGAAGTGATGGTGGCTGTGGTGAGAAAAAAGGAGAAACTCTAGCACCATAGTTGCTCTAATTTGCTGGTAGTGGAATGAAATAAAGCTGTTAATACTAATAATAATGCATCTAAATATTGTACTTAAAATATTTCAGGATGTCAGAGTATTCTAATATTATAAAGGGATTAGGGAAAGAAGGAGCTAGAGGTTCCTGTCTCCCAGGAGTATGTATGTATTTTAAAAAAATTTTATTTATCAATTTGAAAGAGAGAGAAACATTGATTCGCTGTTCTACTTATTTCTGCATCCATTTATTGGTTGATTCTTGTATGTGCCCCATCTGCTAGCAACAAAGATCAATAGTATGTCTCCAACATAGCACCATTCCCCCAGGGGGGTGATTAGCCATCTATGTAGTGGCAGGTTCATTCTTAGGACCACTTTCATCTTGGAAGAAGCAGTACTTTGTTCTTTTTTTAAAAAAATATATTTTATTGATTTTTTACAGATAGGAAGGGAGAGGGATAGAGAGTTAGAAACATCAATGAGAGAGAAACATCGATCAGCTGCCTCCTGCACCCCCCGCCCCCCACACACACTGGGGATGTGCCCAAAACCAAGGTACATGCCCTTGACCGAACCGAACCCGGGATCCTTCAGTCCGCAGGCTGACACTCTATCCACTGAGCCAAACCGGTCAGGGCAGTACTTTGTTCTTATTGGAATAAACATTTATTCTGGATACAGATTTGCCTTTCCTGCATGAATGCTTCTGCCAAAGTTACTATCTGTGCATTTACAGAATGCGTAATCTAACTTCATGGTATTTCACACAGCATTCTGATTGATGAGTTCACTTTATTGAAAATGAAGTGTCACAGATGCGCTCATACTTATGGATTTCACCGGTCTCACAATGTTTCCCATCATCTTGAAGTAGTTGGCTAGAATGGTGGAATGGCCTTTGAAAGGCCCATTAACAGAGCCAGCTAGGTGGCACTACCTTTCAGGGCTGGGGGATTGTCCTGCAGGTGGCTGTGCATGCTCTAAATCAACAGTGTGCTTAACCCCTCCCTTCCCACCCACCTCCAAAGCTGTCTGCCTGCTCTCTACCTATGAATCTGTCTCTATTTCACTTGATAGTTCAGTTTGTTCATGAAATTCCCTATATGTGCCCTTGACTGGAATTGAACCCAAGACCCTTCACTCTGTGGGCCAATGCTTTAACCACTGAGCAAAACCAGCTAGGATGCAACTTCTTCCTGAAGTAAGCATCAGTGAGATGTCTGGGGACTTTAACACCACTGATACCAATTTCGGTGGAGGTGACAATGACAAATTTCTGGTGTGTTCCACGCAGAGGAACTCAACTAAGAGACAGAGGACTAGTGACAAGTAGCTGGCCACTGCTCAGCTGCCTCAGAAAAACCACCCTGTGGCCTCTGTGGAGCCCAGTGAGGATGATCAGCATGGCCCCGGGAGTGATACCGGCCCGAGGTTTTCTCACATGCTGACTGAAGTGTTTCTTGGCTCAACAGCTTTAGAGGTACATCTTCAGTAGGATAATATCTAGGCACTTTGTGATGTTTAACTGTTGCAGAAGACCAAAGAAATACCAAGCACGCTTCCTAGAGAAAGAGAGGGACCCCGTTTATTAACACTAGTGGACTCGGGGGATAATTTCCAAATCAGAGTGAAGTAACACGCAGAGGGCTTCACTTTTTATAACCTTCTGGGGTCTTGTCTTGCAGATATGGTTCCACCCCCTTTCGTGGGCTTACAGGAAGGTCCCCAGGTGTTGGGGGTCCCCAGGCCATATCCGATGATCTGTCCTGGGGCCAGGGATGACCTCCCCGCCCCCCCCCCCCGGGCAGTGCATTGTTCCCAGTTTTTATGGCCTGACAAGTGTTGCAAGACCAGTTTCCTCCTCAGTGGCAACATAGGTAAATGTGGTACTCGTATCCTCCCACAACTCAGAAGAAATATTGTTCACTGATGGGAGTAGCTTTATAACCAGTGGAGTTTAGGAGGGCAAAGTATGCAGTGATATCCTTGCTCAACACCAGGAGACCTTACCCCTGGGTCTTCTGTACAAATTGACTCGTAGCATTGACTCGAACCCTGGAATTAGGAGGAAATAAAACCCTGACTTTATATGCTGATTCTAAATATGCATGTACTCTATTCCATGCCCATGGGGTTATCTGAAAGGAATAGGGCTTGCTGATGGCTAGAAGTAAGGTGATAAAAATGGACCTCTGTACTAAAATTATTACAGGCCATTACAATATCTAAAGAGCTTGCAGTAGTACACTGAAGGGGCCACCAGAATGGAAACTCACAGGTGGTAAAAGGAAATAGCCTTGAAGATGCCACAGCAGGAAGAGCAGCTCTACACAAAACAGTAATGCAGCTGGCCCTAATTCCCAGCTTGATTTTAAATCAGTATATTACTAGCCCGGCTGGTTTTCTCAGTGGTTAGAGCATTGGCCCAAAGATTTAAAGATCAAGGATTTGATTCCTGGTCAAGGGCACATACCTCCGTTGCAGGTTTGATCCCTAGCCCTGGTTGGGTGTCTGCAGGTATCAATCAGTCTTCCTCATGTAGATGTTTCTCTTTCTTTCTCTCTCCACACCTCT
>NW_005356121.1:283122-285464 GCF_000412655.1 Myotis brandtii
GTCAAGGACATGTACCTGGGTTGTGGGCACATCCCCAGTAGGAGATGTGCAGGAGGCAGCTGATAAATGTTTCTCTCTCATCAGTGTTTCTGACTCTCTATCCCTCTTCCTTCCTCTCTGTAAAAAATCAATAAAATATATTTTTAAAAAAAGAAGAAAAAAAAAGAAAGAAAAGTAGGTGGTTGTGGGAGTTGAGTAAGGTGAAGTGATGGTGGCTGTGGTGAGAAAAAAGGAGAAACTCTAGCACCATAGTTGCTCTAATTTGCTGGTAGTGGAATGAAATAAAGCTGTTAATACTAATAATAATGCATCTAAATATTGTACTTAAAATATTTCAGGATGTCAGAGTATTCTAATATTATAAAGGGATTAGGGAAAGAAGGAGCTAGAGGTTCCTGTCTCCCAGGAGTATGTATGTATTTTAAAAAAATTTTATTTATCAATTTGAAAGAGAGAGAAACATTGATTCGCTGTTCTACTTATTTCTGCATCCATTTATTGGTTGATTCTTGTATGTGCCCCATCTGCTAGCAACAAAGATCAATAGTATGTCTCCAACATAGCACCATTCCCCCAGGGGGGTGATTAGCCATCTATGTAGTGGCAGGTTCATTCTTAGGACCACTTTCATCTTGGAAGAAGCAGTACTTTGTTCTTTTTTTAAAAAAATATATTTTATTGATTTTTTACAGATAGGAAGGGAGAGGGATAGAGAGTTAGAAACATCAATGAGAGAGAAACATCGATCAGCTGCCTCCTGCACCCCCCGCCCCCCACACACACTGGGGATGTGCCCAAAACCAAGGTACATGCCCTTGACCGAACCGAACCCGGGATCCTTCAGTCCGCAGGCTGACACTCTATCCACTGAGCCAAACCGGTCAGGGCAGTACTTTGTTCTTATTGGAATAAACATTTATTCTGGATACAGATTTGCCTTTCCTGCATGAATGCTTCTGCCAAAGTTACTATCTGTGCATTTACAGAATGCGTAATCTAACTTCATGGTATTTCACACAGCATTCTGATTGATGAGTTCACTTTATTGAAAATGAAGTGTCACAGATGCGCTCATACTTATGGATTTCACCGGTCTCACAATGTTTCCCATCATCTTGAAGTAGTTGGCTAGAATGGTGGAATGGCCTTTGAAAGGCCCATTAACAGAGCCAGCTAGGTGGCACTACCTTTCAGGGCTGGGGGATTGTCCTGCAGGTGGCTGTGCATGCTCTAAATCAACATTCAATACATGATGCTGTTTCTCCCATAGCCCGAATTTACAAGTCCAGGAATGCAGGAAAACAAAGACTTTGTATCATCTTATTGGAAAAGAGCACATTTTTTATTGTACACAGGGCAGACAGAAGCATGACTTTGCTATTTTCTTTTTTAAAAAAAATATATTTTTATTGATTTCCTCTGTGGGCCAATGCTTTAACCACTGAGCAAAACCAGCTAGGATGCAACTTCTTCCTGAAGTAAGCATCAGTGAGATGTCTGGGGACTTTAACACCACTGATACCAATTTCGGTGGAGGTGACAATGACAAATTTCTGGTGTGTTCCACGCAGAGGAACTCAACTAAGAGACAGAGGACTAGTGACAAGTAGCTGGCCACTGCTCAGCTGCCTCAGAAAAACCACCCTGTGGCCTCTGTGGAGCCCAGTGAGGATGATCAGCATGGCCCCGGGAGTGATACCGGCCCGAGGTTTTCTCACATGCTGACTGAAGTGTTTCTTGGCTCAACAGCTTTAGAGGTACATCTTCAGTAGGATAATATCTAGGCACTTTGTGATGTTTAACTGTTGCAGAAGACCAAAGAAATACCAAGCACGCTTCCTAGAGAAAGAGAGGGACCCCGTTTATTAACACTAGTGGACTCGGGGGATAATTTCCAAATCAGAGTGAAGTAACACGCAGAGGGCTTCACTTTTTATAACCTTCTGGGGTCTTGTCTTGCAGATATGGTTCCACCCCCTTTCGTGGGCTTACAGGAAGGTCCCCAGGTGTTGGGGGTCCCCAGGCCATATCCGATGATCTGTCCTGGGGCCAGGGATGACCTCCCCGCCCCCCCCCCCAGGGTGACACGCCTTACAAGACCAGTTTCCTCCTCAACTTAACATCTTCACTTGAATTTCTAATAAGTAGCACAAAATTAACATTTCCAAACCAAACTTCCAATATTCTTCCCCTACACAAGTTCTTCCTATAGCCTTCTCCATCAGTGTATGACAATTCCATCTGTTTATTAGTTGGTCCCAAAACCATAAAACCAACTTTGTTTACTAGGCCATCAAAATATATCTAGAATTCAGATGTTTCTTTTTTATTTAATATAATAT
>NW_005356121.1:289183-294047 GCF_000412655.1 Myotis brandtii
AAAATATATTTTTATTGATTTCAGAGAGGGAGAGGGAGAGAGAGATAGACACATCAATGGTGAGAGAGAATCATTGATCGGCTGCCTCCTGGCACACCCCACACTGGGAATCCAGCCCACATCCCAGGCAAATGCCCTTATGGGGAATAGAACTGCAATCTCCTGGTTCATAGGTCGGTGCTCAAACTGAGCCATGCCGGCTGGGCTGACTGCTATTTTCTTTATTTGAAGATTAAATATGATTTAAGGAGATGTCTATAGGTGCCAAGTTGACAAGAGAAGAGCCATGATGGTTACTTTTATGTATCTATTTGGCTAGTCTAGATTAGCCTGCAGGATCTGGCCAAAACCAGCTCTCCTACATTCCCTAAGGGGTCCTGGATTGCAAGAGGGTGCAAGGCCAGGCCGAGGGACCCCACTGGTGCACGATCTGGTCTGGGGAGGGGAGCCGGAGGTTGGCCAGCCAGGGAGGGACTGCGGGAGGGCTCCAGGGCATGTTCGATCCATCTCGCTCAGTCCCGATTGGCCAGACCCCAGAAGCAGGCTAACCTACCAGTTGGTACGTCTTCCCTCTGGTGGTCAGTGCATGTCATAGCAACTGGTTGACTGGTCTACCGGTGGTCAGTGCATGTCATAGTGAGCAGTTGAGCGGCCTTAGCATATTGTTAGCATATTACACTTTGATTGGTTGATCAGACGACCGGACACTTAGCATGTTAGGCTTTTATTATATAGGATTTTTCACATTAGATTTGAGGAATCTACAAGGATGCATATATCATATACATAGAAAAAATATAATAATGTGCTGGAAGCCGGTCCATCCTTGCTGCTTGACACAGTCGCTGCAGGAAAGAAACATCTGCACAGCATATGTTTCAAGGGACCTGGCATATATAGCATATTGTTCTTAATATGTTTGCTCTCCTTAGTGTCATGTGTTTTAACCAAGGTCACCTCTCTGAGAAAGGTTGTTTCCCCAGGTGGGGATTTTTCCCCGAGGTTAGGGAGGGGATACAACCCCTTAATTAAGTGCCAGGCGGGTAGTTAAGCTACATAATCTTTACTCCCTGGAATGGAGATAAGAAACGCCCTAACCTTTGTAATAGAAATTGACAGGATTAAAATCGGCTGGTATAAATATAGATGTAACAAGACAATAAACATCAGATCCTGATCAGATCCTAACCAGAACTTCGCTGGAGGTCCCAACCAGAACTTTGGCTGGAGATCCTGGCTAGAGGTCCTGACTAGGCTGCTGATCAACTGAAGGCTGTCTGTCTCCGTGTCCTTCTTCGCCGACTCCGTCCACACCTTTGGGGATCCCTGGACCTGCTGGGGTTGGACCCCAACAATAATGCCAGAAAAAGAAACTATTAAGTTGATGTAAATTCAAGATTATAGCAGTCGAAACAGTATAGTATTTACATAAAAATGGACACAGAGATCAATGGAACAGAATAGATAACCCAGAAATAAGTCCATACATGTTAGCCAATTCATTTGTGACCAAGGAGCCAAGAATATACATTTGATGCTTCAATGAATGGTGTTGGAAAAACTGGACAGTCACATGTGAAAGAATGAAACTGGACCACTATCTTATACCATATATAAAAATTAATTCAAAATGGATTAAACACTTGAATGTAAGATCTGAAATGATAAAACTCTTGGAAAAAAACGTGGGCAGTAAGCTCCTTGACATTGGTGTTGGCGATAATTCTTTTTTTTACACCACAGGGAAAGGCAACAAAAACAAAAAATAAACAAGTGGAAATACACCACAATAAAAACTTCTACACAGCAAAAGAAACCATTAACAAAATGAAAAAGCAAACTACTGAATGGAAGAACATATTTGCAAATCTATATCTAATAAGGGCTTAATATACAAAATAAATGAAAAATTCATACAACTCAATAGCCGAAAAACAATCTGAAAGACATACAGATGGCCAACAGGTACATGAAAAGATGATCAACATCATTCATTACCAGGGAAATGCAAATCAAAATCACAATCACCTCACACACTTGATAAAGTGGCTATTATAAAAAAGATAAGAGATAACAAATGCAAAGATGTAGGGAAAAAGGAGCCTTTGTACCCTATAGGCGGAAATATAAATTGGTGCAGCCACTATGGAAAACAGTATAGAGGTTTCTCAAAAAATTAAAACTGGAACTACCATAACATTCAGCAATTCCACTTCTAGGTATGTAACTGAAGAAATTGAAAACACAAACTCAAAAAGATATATGCACCTCTATGTTAATTGCATTATTTACAATAGCGAAGATAAGGAAACAACCTTAAATGTCAGTGGTGAATGAATGGATAAAGAAAATGTGGATTGCGCGCGCGCGCACACACACACACACACACACACCATTAGGATTCTCGAGGGATGGCAAATAACCAAAAAAAAAAAAAAAACCTAAATCTTACCATTTGTGACAACATGGATGGACCTCAAAGGCATTATGTTAAGTGAGATAAGTCAGTCAGAGAAAGACAAATATTGCATAATATCACTTATTGGTGGAACCAAAAAAGAAAACAACATACACAAGCAAATAAAGCAGAAACACTCAGAGATATAAAGGACAAACTGCGCCTGCGTGGATCTGGGGTTCTGCCCCAGCTGGGCTGCTGCCCCCAAGGCTGCAGCCATGGACCTCAGTGCCCAGTACCTCCGGGAAAAGTGCCGGAAGCCGGTCCGTCCTTGCTGCTTGACACAGTTGCTGCAGGGAAGAAACATCTGCACAGCATATGTCTCAAGGGACCTGGCGTCTATGGCATACTGTTCTTAATATGTTTGCTCCCCTTCTTGGAGCTATGTGTTTTAACCAAGGTCACCTCTCCAAGAAAGGTTGTTTCCCCAGGTAGGGATTTTTCCCTGAAGTTAGGGAGGGAATAAAATCCCTTAACTAAGTGCCAGGTGGGTAGTTAATCACTTTAACTATGAACAATCACCCTTAAGCTACATAATCTTTACTCCCTGGAATGGAGATAAGAAACGCCCTAACCTTTGGAATAGAAACTGACAGGATTAAAATCAACTGGTATAAATACAGATGTAACAAGACAACAGAACACAGAACCTAGAGACAGAACCTAGAGACAGAACCTAGGGAGAGAACATGGCAAAAGATCCTGGACAGAACCTGACTACAGAACTTGGCAAGAGAACCTAGAGCCAGAACTTCGCTGGAGATCCTGACCAGAACTTGGCTGGAGTTCCTGGCTAGAGATCCTGGCTTGGCTGCTGATCAACTGAACGCTGTCTCCGTGTCATTCCTTCTTCGCCGACTCCGTCCACACCTTTGGGGACCCCTGGACCTGCTGGGGTTGGACCCCAGCAGAAAAGCATGTCAAACTCAAGGGCTAACACGGGCCAAATAAACAAGGTTTAAGTTTATGTGGGCCGCAAAAAAACACAAGCTTCAATTTTCATAGAAGCTTAGGTTTATTTTGATAGAGACATGCTGGATACAAAGGGCTGAAATAAATGTGTAACCGTTACCATAAAATAATAGAACATTTTAATAAAAATTAGTATTTTTTATTGAACATTAACTTACCAGACACTGAATAACTGCACAAATTAATAAGCATAACTCAAATAAACCTATTTCTCTTGTTCTCTGAAAGCGAAATATTTCCTGTTGTGCACACCAAACAAGTCAGTACAAGACTAATGATGTAGCAATCAGCTGCTACAATATTTGCTGCTAGTATTAGTGGAGAGAAATGGTGCGCCTGTGGGTAAGGCGTGTAAGGGAAATGAATGCAACACGATTTATAGTACTCAGTCATTAGCGAACATTGTAGTTCGTTATTAATAATTATGTATAACAAGATATTGTAAAAATTAAGTTAGGAACTTTTTATTAAAACGTTTCTTACATACTGTTATATTGGCTGGGCCAAAAAAATATTCCTTGTGGGCTACATGCGGCCCGCGGGCCGTAGGTTTGACATGCTTGCTGTAGCAGGACCCAGAGTCAGAGCACTCGGAAGTGGAGGACACAACTCCCAATCCATGGGCCTCCAGCTACCGAGTCTTGGCGGTGTCGCTAGTTCGAGGAGAAACCGCTGCTTCAGCGACACCGGCTGGTGAATCTGTGCCTGGCAGAAGAGCTCCCCCATATCCATGCCTTTGAGCAGAAAACCCTGACCCCAGAGCAATGGGCACATAGAGCGGCAGAAATAAGAGGCCAGAACCTGCATAGCCATTATATTAAAAATCAGGACCAAAAGAAAAAAAAGAACGAACTGATGGTTGCTAGAGGGGTGGGAGGATGGGTGAAAAGGTGCAGGGTAATGTGAAGTACAAAATCCCAGTTATAAAGTAAATACTAGAAACCCTTTCGTGGTTTTTACATTACAATCCCCTCCGTTTTGCAATTACAAACAATAGGTTATTCTATTATGGTTTTTTAACTCCTTGCTTTTCTTTATAACTTCACCACTGAATTAAGCATGCCTATAGTTCAGTTTTACTTAAAAAAACAAACACATATTAATGCCCTAGCCCAGTGGTCAGCAAACCGCGGCTCGTGAGCCACATGCGGCTCTTTGGCCCCTTGAGTGTGGCTCTTCCACAAAATACCACATGCGGGCGTGCACATACAGTGCGATTGAAACTTCGTGGCCCATGCGCAGAAGTTTGTTTTCGGCCTGGGCGAGTCTATTTTGAAGAAGTGGCATAGAAGAAGTGGGGGGTGTCGGTCGGTTGGGCGACGGGAAACGCAGCGCCGGGGAGGTACATTGTTTTGAGGTACGTTCGCTGAGGTCGACCCCTTCCAACTCTCCCATCCACACTTGTCTATCTGAAACAAGTATACAAGACGAGTG
>NW_005356121.1:294411-299707 GCF_000412655.1 Myotis brandtii
CTCTTTCAAAAAAAAAAAAAAAAAAAAAAAAAAAAAAATTAATAAAATATATTAAAAAACATATTAATGTATTGCATGATATGCATTTTGATGTGTCTCACTTTTCTTTTCACCATTTTACCTCAGATTTATCTTTGTTGTGTGGAAGCTGTAGCTTATTTGCATTGCTGCATACTATCTTATCTTATGAATGTGCTATGGTCTACTTATGCATTCTACTGTTGATAGATATTGGATTGTTTTTAGCTTAGGGTTATTACTAACAATGCTGTGACATTCTTGTACATTTTTTCTGGTGTAAATAATATTTCTAAAGAAAAATACTGAGTAGTGGAATGGTGGGTTTACAGGGCATGTGTATTTTTAGCTGTTTTTCTTTTTTGAATGATTTTGCCAATTTATAGTCTTGTTAACAATTCATAGGAGGTAGTTACCGTATCCTTGTCTATACTTGGCACCATCAATCTTTTTAATTTTAGTTATTCTAATGAGTGAGTATATGATGATATTTCATTGTGTTTCTAATTGGTATTTCTTTGATGGCCCATAAATTTGGGTATTTGCATTTCTTTTGTGAAAAGTTCTGCTTAGGTCTTTTGCCCATTTTTCCTGTTACATTGTTTGACATTTTATTGGCGTGTATTAGTTTCTTTTATCTTTTCCTGAACAGAGATAATAATGTAGTTTAAGAAACCTTTCTCCTCCTGAGATTATATTTTCCCATATTTGTTTTTGTTTCTTTGTTAATCTTCACCCGAGGATATTTTTTCCATTGATTTTTAGAGAGAGTGTAAGGAAGGGAGAGAGAGAGAAACATTGATGTCAGAGAGACAACAGAAGGAGAGAGTGCCCCTAGGATTTTGGTCCCAGCTCTGGGAAGGGGACAGAAGCCCATAGCATATCCGACAGAGCAACAGCTCCTAGCAGTGTACACAGAGCTCCTCCAGGTAGAGCCTCTCACGGAGGAACAGCATATCATGATAAGAACTTCCCTTCCTATCAAGGGGTGGGTTTGGAATATGTTTTATCGGGCCCATCTCTGCCATGGCTGGAACTTTGACTAAATGGCATGCCTATTTGCGCAGAGAAGCACCCTGTCTGACAGCCACTGTCTCTAAAAATGTGAGTGCTCTTAGGTCCTGTAGAGATGTAGACCCTCCAGATGTCCTCACCTCTATTCCTGAGGCAGCTCCTGCAGCCTGTAGAGAGAGGAGGAAAACCCCCACTGACGCCTGGTATGTAGATGGGTGTAGTTGGGGCCATCCATCCACAAGGACTGTAGTCACCCTTCAGCCCAACACTGACACCATCTGGATGGAAGCAGTAATCAACCCCAGCAGCCAGTGGGCTGAACTCAGGTCTGTTGGGTTGGAGATCACTCATGAGCCCTGGGAATTAAACTTTGCACTCACAGTTTGGGCTGTTCTAAAGGGATTGACTCTATTCTGGCGGTTCTCAACCTGTGGGTCGCGACCCCTTTGGGGGTGGAACGACCCTTTCACAGGGGTCGCCTAAGACCATCGGAAAACACATATATAATTACATATTGTTTTTGTGATTAATCACTATGCTTTAATTATGTTCAATTTGTAACAATGAAAATACATCCTGCATATCAGATATTTACATTACAATTCATAACAGTAGCAACATTAAAGTTACGAAGTAGCAACGAAAATAATTTTATGGTTGGGGGTCACCACAACATGAGGAACTGTATTAAAGGGTCGCGGCATTAGGAAGGTTGAGAACCACTGGCTTAGACAGTGAGAAGCGCAGGGGTGGATGATCATGAGTAAGCCCTTGTGTGGTCAGGAGGTGTGGAGGGACATTTGGGTTCACCTGCAAGAGCCTGAGGTACTCCTCACTGTTTTTCACATCCCGGCTCATAAGGCACGGATACCCTCTGGCAATCAGGAAGCTGATGCCCTAGCTCAGATATGATCCCTAACGACCGACCCTTCAGTGGATACAGCAGGTTGGGTGCAGAGGAAGAGGCTGCTGCACTGCCTGGGTGGGAGGGCATATTGCCAAGGATGCCAGATTGCTCTTGAAATACAGTGAATTGACTAGTGCAGTATCAGCATGTCCTGAGTGTTGTAAACAATGCCCAAGGCAGCTGTCAAAGGAGCCTGGGCTCATCCATGGGGTTCCAAACTGGTGAGGGATTGACAAATTGATTTTATTGGCCCCCACTCTCTGAGCGAGGGCTCTAAATATGCCCTGGTTCGCCCTAACCGGTTTGGCTCAGTGGATAGAGCATCGGCCTGTGGACTCAAGGGTCCCGGGTTCTATTCCGGTCAAGGGCATGTACCTTGGTTGTGGGCACATCCCCAGTGGGAAGTGTGCAGGAGGCAGCTGATCGATGTTTCTCTCTCATCGATGTTTCTAACTCTCTATCCCTCTCCCTTCCTCTCTGTAAAAAAAAAAAATTCAATAAAATATATAAATAAATAAATATGCGCTGGTTTGTGTTAACACTTCATCTGGCCTAAACCAAGCTTTCCCCGTCACGGTGCAAACCAGCCTGCCATCATCAGGGGATTAGATAACCTCAGTACCAGGTGCATATTCCCTTGCTGAAGAAGCAGTGATCAGTGGTCACATTTCCAAAGTCATGATATGCAAAACTGAGCAAAAGAACATGACACTGAATGGAGGGTCTATCTCTCCTATAACCCACAAGCAGCAGGGGGGTGGTAGAGAGGGGGGAAAACGGAATATTAGGCAGCAGATCAAATTACTAACAGGTAAAACGACTTCGGCCAGGAGGACTAAAGCACTGTCCCAGGCTTTATACATTTGAATGACCAACAAGTATGGCCCCCTGTCCATATGTTAGATTGGGGACCCCTATCACAGCACCTTCCATAGAGGCGTGGAAGTCGAAGGAAGCAGCCGTTGCCGCAAATGCCACCGTGGATCAGCATGACCCATCCTGGGAAAGGCATCATTTACCGGGATTTGCAATGGTACATCCCATGAAAATGGATGGGTTAGTTTGCACCTTTGGGTGAGAAGGAGCTATTCAGTCTCCACCGGGATCCCATTGTCCATTGTCCTGCTGTAAACTGGACCTGTTGAAACGCCCTCTACCTGGGATGAAACATGTACCATTGAAAGAGGGGAGAAGGTGGGGGTCTTCTCATTAAGTTACAGACACAGACAAAATCACCCTTCATGAGCAGTTTTGTAGACAAAAGGCAGAAAGGCCAGTGAGAGATATACGGATAGATTGCAGGAGGTACTAACCCATTTGATTCTATAGTAGATTTCACTTTCAGTCTCTGAACATTTCTACAGGACTTAGTAACTTCTTCATTGATTTTTTTCTTAAATAAAATCAATGAACTGACATTATAACGTTTAAAATTCACAGTAGTGTAAAAACAGAATGTTTAGAAACTTCTTTGCACTCCATTCAGTTCTCTGCAGAAGTAAACAATTGCTAATATATTCTTGTTTATCCTCCAGAACTCCATTTATATATGAGGATCGTGTTATACAAATGTTCAACAGCACAGCCCATGTACTTAACATATATCAAAATGTTAAATTTGGAAAACTATCCCCACTGAAGAACAGGGGGATCTTCCTAAAACACATTTAAAAATGTCAAAGAGGCCCTGACCAGTTTGGCTTAGTGGCTAGAGTGTTGGCCTGTGGACTGAAAGGTCCCAGGTTCGATTCCGGTCAAGGGCATATACTTGGTTGCGGGCACATCCCCAGTAGGGGGTGTGCAGGAGGCAGATGATGGATGTTTCTCTCTCATGAATGTTTCTAACTCTCTATCCCTCTCCCTTCCTCTATAAAGTATATATTTTAAAAAAATGTCAAAGAGGTAAAGACATTATAGAGGTGGAGAAAGTACAAGAAATTTGAAATATTTCCACATTAGAATATTCTTTTAAAATATATTTTATTGATTTTTTTTTAAGAGGAAGGGAGAGGGATAGAGAAACATAAATCAGCTGCCTTCTGCAGGGCTAGAATGTTTTTTAAAGAATGTTTTTATTGACTTTAGAGTGAAGAAGGGAGAGGGAGAGAAACATCCATCAGCTGCTTCCTGCATGCCCCCTACTGGGGATGGAGCCCAAAACCCAGGCATATGTCCTGACCAGGAATCAAACCAGCAAACTCTTGGTGCATGGGATGACGCCCAATCAACTGAGCCACATCGGCCAGGGCCACATTAGAATTTTAATAGAGAAAATTAGGAGTACATAAACATTACATATGAAACACAAATTGACATAGCCTAAATGAAAATGCCTGAGGGAACAAAGTACAAATTCAAGCTTAGAAATGTAGGTACTGGTACTTGATGAAATCACATTATTTCCCAGCAATTCAGTTTCCTCATTTGTGGTTTAGAGTGATAATCAAGTGAGTCAATAAATGGATATATGTATATAAACATACATAAATAATAATATATAAAAATTCTATATACTGCCCAGTGCTATGAAAAATACAGATGTTCTCTTCTTAACTTCTTTCAATCACGTTTCTTTCTGCCAATAGAAAGAAAAGACAAATATCAAAATATATTCAGTATCTACAGAATGAAAAAGATAAAATTATTAATTATATACTGCAATCAACAACAAAAAATAATGGCCCTGGACAGTTTGGCTCAGTGGATAGAACGTTGGCCTGTGGACTGAAGGGCTCCAGGTTCAATTCCAGTCAAGGACACGTACCTTGGTTGCAAGCTCCACCCCGGCCCGGGCCCTGGTCAGGGAGCGTGCAGGAGGCAACCAAGTGATGTGTTTCTCCCACATCGATATTTCTCTCTGTCTTTCCCTCTCTCTTCCACTCTTTCTAAAAATCAATGAAAAAATATCCTCAGGTGTGTTGGGGTCCAACCCCAGCAGGTCCAGGGGTCCCCAAAGGTGTGGACGGAGTCGGCGAAGAAGGAAGGACACGGAGACAGCCTTCAGTTGATCAGCAGCCTAGTCAGGACCTCTAGCCAGGATCTCCAGCCAAAGTTCTGGTCGGAGTTCTGGTTAGGAACTGATCAGGATCTGATGTTTATTGTCTTGTTACATCTATATTTATACCAGCCGATTTTAATCCTGTCAATTTCTATTACAAAGGTTAGGGCGTTTCTTATCTCCATTCCAGGGAGTAAAGATTATGTAGCTTAACTACCCGCCTGGCACTTAATTAAGGGGTTGTATCCCCTCCCTAACCTCGGGGAAAAATCCCCACCTGGGGAAACAACCTTTCTCAGAGAGGTGACCTTGGTTAAAACACATGGCACTAAGGAGAGCAAACATATTAAGAACAATAT
>NW_005356121.1:299909-300121 GCF_000412655.1 Myotis brandtii
TAAAGAGAAACCAAGATGGCAGCAAAGGTAAACACCGGAAATTGCTGCCTCCCACAACCAATTCAAAAATACAACTAAAAGACAAAACGGACATCATCCAGAACCACAGGAAGGCTGGCCGAGTGGAAATTCTACAACTAGAAGGAAAGAGAAAAGCACACTGAGACTCAGAGGAAATGCGGAAGTAAAGTGCAGAGGTACGGAGGCGCACG
>NW_005356121.1:302065-306838 GCF_000412655.1 Myotis brandtii
AGGGGAAAAAGAGGAACAACTGTAATAATCTGAACAATAAAGATTTAATTAAAAAATAAATAAATAAATAAATTGTAAAAATAAATAAATAATAAATATAAAAATGAAATGCTTTAAAAATATATAATGGCTACAGTTGTATATTTGCTAATATGTCTACATGGTAAATAGTGGAATGATCATGTACCTCTGCATTTTTGTGTGTTGAGTAGAGTGAAAAACAGGGCAGTAAATGGCTCTTTGCCACTGGCTAGAAACATGAAAATGTTTATGGGATAGCCAATAACTATGTGAATACAATCTATCCCCCAAAGTCAATATGCACAGTATGGTAAAAGCAGGTTTACAATTGTGAGTACGAAAAACACAATTTATTCTTGTATTATTATTTAGTAACTATTGTATTATCTTTCATACGAACAACTGTAAACCTAGTTTTGCCAAACCCTGTATTCCATTTTCACTTTCTTACAACTTAATGTTCTTACCTCTTGAGCTTTCTGTTGTATTTTCGCTTATACATTTCTTGTTTGAATTTCTTTCTCTTTTTAAAAAACCATTGATTTACCTGCAGAGAGAGGGGGAGAGAGAGAGAGAGAGAGAGAGAGAGAGAGAGAGAGAGAGGAGGTGATTAATCCAAAAATAAGGGTATTGGCTTATATAGGTAATAGTACTATATAAGTGAATCTGTGAATAAAGAAATATGTTGGCCCTAGCTAGTTTGGCTCAGTGGATAGAGCCTCGACTTGTGGACTCAAGGGTCCTGGGTTCGATTCCAGTCAAGGGCACATGCCCGGGTTGCGGGCTCGATCCCCAGTGCGGGGTGTGCAGGAGGCAGCCGATCAATGATTCTCTTTCATCATTGATGTTTCTCTCTCTCTCTCTCTCTCCTTTCCTCTCTGAAATCAATAAAAAAAATTTTTTTAAAAACAGAAATACGTTGTCCTACCTGTTTTTCTGTCATGTTAAATTCAAATGCAAGCGATAGACTATGTCCTTTTGTGGGGCATTTGTTTAACTTAAACGTTGCCCAGAGAGTGTCCATGAGGGTCTTGCTGACTAATCTTTTCTCCGGATATTCTTCCTCACATTCCATTTTTTCTTCTTTTTTCTCTTCCTCCCGTTCCTCTTCCAGTTTCTTTTTTCCATCCTTTTCCATTTCTTCTTCCATTTCTCCTTCTCCTTCTCTCCATTTTTTATTTTTCCTTCTTTCATCTTTACTATGATTCCTATTGGATTGCTCTGGATTTTTATCACAGGGCATAACTGGTTGTTTCTGTATAGCAAGATCTGTGGGGGGAAATCAAACTGCAGTTAAATTTGACTTTCAGATCATAGTCAACAGTCTTCAGTGTGAGAATATATTTGATTTTCTTTCAGAGAGAGAGACTATAATGTGAGAGAAACATCATCTGATTGCCTCCTATGGGGGACTGAACCTGCAACTTGGGCTTGTGCTCTGACTGGAAATTGAATCAGCAACCTTTTGGTGCACAGGACTACGCTCAACCAACTAAGCCACACCACCCAGGGCAAAAAATTTTTTTGGAAGTATGACCAACATTTAAAAATCATGAAATTATGCCTGGTTCGTGTGGCTCAGTGGTTGAGCATCAACCTATGAACCAGGAGGTCACTGTTTGATTCCCGGTCAGGGCACATGACAGGGTTGTGGGCTGGATCCCCAGTGTGGGACGTGCAGGAAGCATCCGATAAATGATTTTCTCTCATCATTGATGTAAATAAATACAAAAATATTTTTAAAGAAACACGAGACTCAACATCAAAATTCAAATTTCTAAATTAAAAAAAAATCTTAAAAATATCCTTGGGTGCCCTAGCTGGTTTAGCTCAGTGGATAGAGCATCGGCCTGCAGACTGAAGGGTCCCAGGTTCGATTCCAGGCAAGGGCATGTACCTTGGTTGCGGGCACATCCCCAGTAGGGGGCGTGCAGGAGGCAGCTGAATCGATGTTTCTCTCTCATCGATGTTTCTAACTCTCTATCCCTCTCCCTTCCTCTCTGTAAAAAAATCAATAAAATATATATATTTTTTAAAAATCCTTGGGTGAGGATTTTAAAAAAAGAAAGAAAGAAAAGTAAACTGGAGAATTGATTAGAGCTGTTCTAAGCTGGAGACCAGTAAGAAGGCTGAAATCTTTTCCAACTCAAGCTAAGGGTTTTATACTAAACTAGAGGCCCAGTGCACAAATATGTGCATAGGTGGGGTCCCAAGGGGGGTGGGTGGGGCTGGGACGTGATCGGCCCTCTGGGAGGGACGCCCTTGCCGGCACAGGATCTGGATCGTCCCACTGACATTCACGCCGGTTGTTGGGAGCCACCTGGCGGCCGCTTTTATATCCTTTCTTCCTTGTGGAGCATCTAGGGAGGGGAAGCAGCCCCGGTGCCTGAAGCCGACTTCTAGGAGGCCAGTGGCGCTGGCAGAATTGTGCCAGTGGCACTGGTCTGTCGGTGCCTGGCCCATTCTCTGGAGATTGGACCTGAAGAACTACTGAGGGAGGGAGTGGCTGCTGCCCAGCTGGTGGGCACTCCCACTGTGGGAGTGCACTGACCACCAGGGGGCAACCCCTGTGTTAAGTGTCTGCCCCCTGGTAGTCAGTGCGTGTCACAGCCTCCGACCCGTCAGTTGACGGGTCGAAATGGTCACTTAGGCTTTTATTTATATAGATATTTAAGACTATTAAATGACCAACTTTAAGTACTGATACTTGAAGGGTTTAAGTGATGAGATAAACTATAGAGTAGAGAACAAATTGGATTAAAGAGATTTAGAGACAGACCAATTATCCCTTGGTAGTGGATAAATTATAGAGATGATGGTTTCAAGAACTAAGGTAAATGTCATTTATATCTTGGATGTCAATGAGCCAAAGAAATAGCACCCAGTGGTAGAGTGGGCAAACAGTATAAAGATTAAGTTCACAGAAATAACGTATTTCCAAAAGGCATTTGAAAACTGATTAATATCAATTTTAATCAAGATGAAAAGCTAAATCTTAAATGAGATGTATCTCTACTGATATAAAATACTATTTGCAGTATGATGCAACTTTTATAAATAAATTAATCAATTCAATAAAATATTGACCACTTACCATGTAGATGGCAAAATTGCTTAAAGAGCAGAGAGGTAGGAAAGGCCATTAGATTTCCAAAATGTATTTCTTTCTGTCACTCCTAAAGATATTGAAGAGACAAACTATGAGCCAAATTAAATAGTATGTCAGTAGCCAATCTTCTGAGAAGGCCCGATGGCACAACTCTGCCTCTTACTCAAGCAGACCACGTAAATGGGGCTTTCACTTGCTTCTGTTTCAGGGAGTCACACACCTTTACTACTTTTGCTCTGGTATTACAGAAAACTATGTGATTTATAATAAGAAATATATACTTGGTTTGTATTTCATTCCTGGCCCAGAGCTCCTAAAATCCATGGAATTTTCTAATAAGAATGTTAAGGCATCTTTCTTTTGTTATGTTACTGAGGTGATTGGAATGTTTTTAGGTAATCTGAATGTGGACTGGTTGCTAGGGAAACCAACCTTCTGATTAGAGGGTTGGTTGGAACTTTCAGTCCCAACCTCTGATTGACCTCCAGTAGGGGAAAGGGACTGAAGATTGAGTTCAATCACCAATAGCCAATGATCTAATCAATTATGCCTGTGAGTCATGCCTCCATAAAAACCCAAAAGGATGATATTTAGAGTTTCCAGGTTAGGGAACCAGAAGTATCCATGTGCCTCTGTGCAGGGCCCTAAACCACAGAAGCTTCTTTGTTCTGGACCTCTTTCTATGTTGACTTCATCTGCTGTTGACTCATATTCTTTAATAGCCTTGTAATAAACTAGTAAGTAAATGAATTTCCCGAGCCCTGTGAGGCACTCTAACAAATTAATCAAACTCAAGAAGGGGGTCATGGAAACCTCTGATTTGTAGATGGTTCGTCAGAAGCACAGGATGTGTGATGTGTGATTGGCGTCTGAATTAGTGATCAGTCTTGTAGAAACTAAGCCTTAACTTGTGGAATCTGATGCTATTTTTATTTTTTCAAATATATTTTTATTGATTTCAGAGGAGATAGAAACATCAATGATGAGAGAGAATCATTGATCAGCTGCCTCCTGCATGCCCCCTACTGGGGATTGAACCTGCAACCCGGGCATGTGCCCTTGACCAGCATTGAACCCGGGACCCTTCAGTCTACAGGCGGACACTCTATGCACTGAGCCAAACCAGCTAGGGATCTGATGCTATTTTTAGATTGATAGTGTCATAATTGGGTTCTAGGACATCCAGCTGGTGTCAGACAATTACTTGATGAGGGGGGAAAAACTATACATTGGAACTGGTGCAGATTTGTACTATGTATGCATTTTTGGTGTTTAATGTTAATTCTATATACTCATTTGCACAGTGTAATTAGAGGGAATTCAAACTTGTGGAATGTGGGGTAGATTTTATGAGAACATGTTCAGGTGGTATGTTTAAAGGTATAATTCTAAATATGTAATCAAATGCAAATTTACCTATTATATTTGTTTTGGTGTTTTATCAGAGGCCTCCAAAACTGCCGGGGTCCAGCCCCAGCGGTCCAGGGGTTCTCAAGGGTGTGGACGGAGTCGGCGAAGAATGAAGGACATGGAGACAGCGTTCAGATGATCAGCATAGCCAGGTTCTCTCTTTATTCTCCTGTTACATCTGTATTTATACCATTTGATCCTATAAGCATGCCTCTATAGTCACATCATGGTAT
>NW_005356121.1:308545-327298 GCF_000412655.1 Myotis brandtii
AAAATCAATAAAATATATTTTTAAAAAAAGATTATGTAGCTTAAGCGTGATTGTTCGTAGTTAAGGTGATTAACTACCCACCTGGCACTTAGTGAAGGGGTTTTACTGATTTATTCCCTTCCTTAGTCCTGTTAATCCCTAACTCCAGGGAAACATTCCCACCTGGGGAAACAACCTTTCTCGGGGAGGTGACCCTGGTTAAAACACATAGCGCTAAGAAGGGGAGCAAACATATTAAGAACAGTATGCCAGGTCCCTTGAAACATATGCTGTGCAGATGTTTCTTCCCTGCAGCGACTGTGTCAAGCAGCAAGGATGGACCGGCTTCTGGCACAAAACTCTGAACAGGAGGGGACAGATGCTCTAGTAAGACATCTTAAGACATTATGAACCCTAGCCAGTGTTTCTCAGTGATTAGAATGTTGGCCTGAGCACCGAAGAGTATTGGTTTCAATTCCTAGTCAAGGGCATGTACCTAAGTTGCAGTTGGATCCCCAGCAACCAATCAATGTGTCTCTCTCACATCTCTCTCTCTCTCTCTCTCTCTCTCTCCATCCTTCCCTCCCTTCCACTCTCTCTAAAAATCAATGGGGAAAAAATATCCTCAGGTGACGATTCACAAGAGAGAGAGAAAGAGTTATGAAACAGATTTTGTTATTATTAGCTTACCACCCACGTAAAGTGTCTATGCCATAACTGGTTTAGCTCAGTAGATAGAGCATCAGCCTGCAGTCTAAAGGGTCCCAGGTTCGATTCCAGTCAAGGGCATGTACCTTGGTTGTGGGCACATTCCCCAGTAGGGGGTGTGCAGGAGGCAGCTGATCGATGTTTCTCTCTCATTGATGTTTCTAACTCTCTATCCCTCTACAGTGATGGTGAACCTATGACACGCGTGTCAGAGGTGACACGTGAACTCATTTTTTTGGTTGATTTTTCTTTGTTAAATGGCATTTAAATATATAAAATAAATATCAAAAATATAAATCTTTGTTTTACTATGGTTGCAAATATCAAAAAATTTCTATATGTGACACAGCACCAGAGTTAAGTTAGGGTTTTTCAAAATGCTGACACGCCGAGCTCAAAAGGTTCGCCATCACTGCCCGAGACTGTTAGTTTCTTAAAATTATATTTTCAAGTCAAAACATTGTCCCACCAACCCCTCTCCCCCATGAAAACATAACAAAAACTGAACTATTGTGATTAAAGTGTGAAAGTTGGCTAGAGACTTTTGGAACTCCTAGGTATTCCAACAGCATAGTTACCTCACAAAACTGAGGTGTCCAACAAACAAATGTTTATTTTTCCCTGACCTTGTGCTGAGAGGTGTTGAGGTCCTGCCCCAGCAGGTCCAGGGGTTCCCAAAGGTGTGGACGGAGTCGGCGAAGAAGGAATGACACGGAGACAGCATTCAGTTGATCAGCATTGCGAGGTTCTCTAGCCAGGTTCTCCAGCCTCCAAGGTCACTTATTCTCCTGTGACATCTGTATTTATACCATTTGACTTTAATCCTTTCTATTCCAAAGGTTAGGGTGTTTGTTATCTCCATTCCAAGGTCACTACTCTACTGTTCTGTTAAGCTACAAGGAAGTAACTGAAGGAGATTATCCTAAGTAAAGATTATGTAGTTTTAAGCGTGATTGTTTGTAGTTAAGGTGAGTAACTACCCGCCTGGCACTTAGTTAAGGGTTTTACTAATTTATTCCCTTCCTTAGTCCTGTTAATCCCTAATTCCAGGGAAAAATCCCCACCTGGGGAAACAACCTTTCTTGGAGAGGTGACCCTGGTTAAAACACATAGCGCTAAGAGGGGGAGCAAACATATGCCATATATGCCAGGTCCCTTGAAACATATGCTGTGCAGATGTTTCTTCCCTACAGCAACTGTGTCAAGCAGCAAGGGTGGACCGGCTTCCAGCAGAGAGGGAGCATCAAGCAGTCTGGAATATGAATATTATCTTTTATGAATTTATTTGCAGTATCTATTGTGATCTTCCAGCAACTATTTTAGCCCTCAGGTAGAGACACTAAATAGACCCCGTTCTAGTTAATGGCTTGCCATATCTAAGAACTTACTTAGAAAGTGGGATTCTCTATACTCCCATATCGCTTAAAAGAGGGTATTTATTCCATATTCCCAAATCTGGGACTTTATCTGACGTAGTGTCAAGATACAAAGTCTTCTTCATTCACATTATGCTCTTGATGGGGTTCGGGACATGCTACCCCCATATATGGTACCTTGGCATATTAAATATTTTAAACTGAAAGAGTTTGAGAAAAAAAGACAGAAACTGAAAGGGCCTACCCTCTCCTTTCTTTCTTGAAACAGGTTTTAAACTATCCTGTGACAGGCACCCTCCCTATACCTGGAGGAAAGGACCATGCTTATCTCTGAAGACAAAGGGATGCCAAAAAGAATCTGAATAAACAGTCCTTGCTCAGTTTTCCCAAGTTAACTGCATGTACTTCATACTCCTTAACCCATAATATTCTTCCACAACTGTACATTCTTCATTTAACCTAGCCTAAAAACACACTGGTTAGTTTCTTTGGGTCTTCATTTACTTATGAAATCTCCCATGTCACAGAAAACTTACGTTAAATAAATTTGGATACTTTTCTCTGGTTAATTTGTCTTTGCCAGTTTAATTTTCAGAGCCATCCAGGGACCCTAAGAGAGTTGAGGAAACCTATCTCCTTATCTACACTCTGTTACTTAGACTCTAAACTGCTTCTCCATATCCAAATGGTCTTTGATCTATGTGCAATGGAGACGAGGAGTGGGGCAAAGTTAGTTCTGCTTAGTAATATCTCATTTAAAATCTTTTGTATCCTTAAACCAGTTTGCATATATTACATCAAGAATATTATCTTTGGTGCCAGAACTTTTCCGTAGTGTTTTTCTTGTCCAGATTGTCATTCCTGGCAGTTCACAGTTCAAGTAGTGTGAACTGTAGTGAACACTTGCCCAAGCAGTGAGGATCCTGCAGTTCATTTATAGAAAGGTCTTGACCAGTCCTGGTAGGTTAGAAACGGGGGCACTTTGTGTGGGACTTGTCCCTGAAAAAGAGTAAAAATGGCATGTAAGAGCTCTACAGTATGAGATGATATCCTTGGTTCCTTGCATTGTAATTTGATGAAGGCTGTGGTTCGGGTGCAAACAATTTCATGGGCCTTTGGTAATACATCGTAACCTAGTTTTCAGATTTGGTGTGACTGGCTCTCAGGACCCAGGGAGGCTGCCCAAAGATATCCCACAAAGACATACTGATTACTTTGAATGGAAGTAACTTACTAGTAAGAAACTGCCCGCAAGAAGAAAATGCTGACCTACCTATCTCCCTAAAAGCAGGAGATAAGTCTCCATCTGATAGGTGCTTCCTGCTCCTAAGGGCCGAGAGACAACCTTATCACAAGAACTAAAAGAATCCAAAGTCAAATGGTGTATAAACCTTTTGTAAACCTTTACTAATTTACTGCACAAGCCCAACCATTGCTTAGATGCCTTTCTAGATTCCTTTCTAATGAGCGCTTTTCTTTGTTCTGTCAAAGCCATGGAATAAATATCCTCAGGTGAAGATTAAAAAAACAAACAAAACCCAAACTTTAACATTTTGCACCAGATTTAAAATGAAACGAATTTTGTAGGTTTACATTTTATAACATGTTCTAAGGGCCTTGAGAATCAATTCATAAAAGAAATTTCATTTGCCTTTTTAAAAAAATACATTTTTATTGATTTTTTACAGAGAGGAAGGGAGAGGGATAGAGAGTTAGAAACATCGATGAGAGACATCAATTAGCTACCTCCTGCACACCCCCCTCTGGGGATGTGCCCACAACCAAGGTACATGCCCTTGACTGGAATAGAACCTGGGACCCCTCAGTCCGCAGGCCGATGCTCTATCCACTGAGCCAAACAAGTTAGGGCTTCATTTACCTTTTTAAAAAATATATTTTTATTGATTTCAGAGAGGAAAGGAGAAAGAAAGAGAGAGAGAGAAACATCAATGATGAGACAAAATCACTGATCGGCTGCCTCCTGCACATACCCCACTGGAGATGGAGCCCACCACTTGGGCATGTGCCCTGATCAGGAATAAACTGTGACCTCTTGGTTCATAGGTTGATGTTCAACCATTGAGTCACACTGGCCAGGTTCATTTGCCTTTTTTTTAAAAAAATATATTTTATTGATTTTTTACAGAGGGAAGGGAGAGGGATAGAGAGTTAGAAACATTGATCAGCTGCCTCCTGCACACTCCCCACTGGGGACGCGCCCACAACCAAGGTACATGCCCTTGACAGGAACCGAACCCGGGACCCTTGAGTCCGCAGGCCGACGCTCTATCCAGTGAGCCAAACCGGCCAGGGCTCATTTGCCTTTTGATGTTTACATTATATTTTGGCATCATCCAACACCTTTAACAATAATCTTCAGGGTTTTGTTTTTTTTTTTGCCCATCCCAGAGGTTTTACTTCATATATAATTAGCTGAGGATCTTTTATGTTATAAAATATATTACAGCTATAAAAGGCTTCAATCTTCTAAATTATATTCTATGGTATCTGCTCTATCAATATGAAAAAGAAACACTTTTTGGTGTTTTCTTGTGAATAGAGTATTATAAAATGAGCAGAAGTGTAAGATATGCTCTTGCCAAAATTCAGTAGGTCTGAACATTTCTTTTCCTTTGAGGACCTGATTAGGATCAGAAGTTATTTTCTCCCTGCCTGGGGATTTGCCAGTATAGGAACAACCTAACGGGATTCCCGGAAATTTAATTGATGCTTAGTAATTTGTTAGAGGCAGGTACTACTAGATGTTCTTATTTTACAAGTCTAATTAGACCTTTTTTTTAAAGAAAAGAACACCACTACCTGAGGATGTTGTATAGATACACCTTTAGATTTTTTCGACTGTCAAAATGGGGAAGGGCTGCTGACCCCCCTTGCCCCCAGGTCAGTAGGCCAGGACACCTTGGCCTTGCTCTTAGGGGGCCTAGAGACAGAGTTTAGCGCTGCCCTGTGGGGCTCCTCTTCTGTGCTTGCCTGCACCCACTTCCATTCTGGGGCACAGCTTGTTTCACACATGTCTCCCCATCTCTCTAGTGGTCCCTGCAGACGTGACTGGCTCCGAGCTGTGCACCACAGGGACAAGGGCTGAGTGGGCTTGTGCGCCGGACTTCGTTAGCTCCCAGACAGGGCCAGTCCTGTCATCTGCTCCTCCCAGTGACTAAGCTCCTGGTGATGAGTTGATTTTGATAGATTCCCCTTTGATCAACACTCTCCTCTATCTTTTACTATAAAAAGGGACCTGGGGACTATATGTCCTGCCTTTCCCAGCTTTGAAGTCACAGAATTCGTGGTCACAGCCCAGATCCTACACTGACCTAATCCCCCTTCAACTCTCCCCCAGTTACTCTAATCCACCATAATTTGAAATCTCGACAAAGTCTGAAATAAGACCATATTCCCTTAATTTCTATCTATGAAGGCCAATCTTACATAAAAAACATTATGTAAAAGAGATACTTATTAAACACATTAATTGCATTATTTCAATGCCATTTTATTTATTACTTTAGATATATTTACCATTCAGAATATATAATTTTATTTAGTATAAAAATATTAAAACTTATGTTATGCTTTGTGTACACATGCACCCATTCATTTGATCAAAAATTGTGCAAAAATTAACAAAACCTGTGTATATATGTTGCTTATACACAAAAACATCTGCTTTGGCTTATTTTTTCTGACCAGGTAAGATACCTCAGCAGATTATTTCATGTCTCATAATCTCTTTTTTTAAAAAAATATATTTTATTGATTTTTTACAGAGAGGAAGGGAGAGAGATAGAGAATTAGAAACATCGATGAGAGAGAAACGTCGCCCTGCTGGAATAGAGCCCGAAACCCAAGGTACATGCCTTGACTGGAATCGAACCTAGGACCCTTCAGTTTGCAGGCCGATGCTCTATTCACTGAGCCAAACCGGCCAGGGCTCATAATCTTTTCAATGCAAACTTTCTCAGACATATCGCACTTGAGCACCTGTCAAAGTTTATTTACTCCTTCATGAGGAACCTTCATGAAGAGCAAGGAGAGAGTGCACTTACTCACAGTGACTGGAGAAATGAGAAGGTTTATATACTTTCAGTAAGGAGTTAATACATACAGCTTCTCCACTGAGCACAAATTATGATTGACTACTGCTGTTTTATTTGTCATAGTCATAAAAATATCATGTTTTTGCCCTACCTGGTTTGGCTCAGTGGATAGAGTGTCGGCCTGCAGACTGAAGGGTCCCAGGTTCGATTCCGGTCAAGGGCACGTGCCCAGGTTGCAGGCTCGGTCCCCAGTGGGGGGCGTGCAGGAGGCAGCCAATCGATGTTTCTCTCTCATCATTGATGTTTCTTTCTCTTTCTCCCTCTCCCTTCCTCTCTGAAATCAATAAAAAAATATATTTTTTTAAATGTCATTTTTTTGTTAATTAACCTGGATTAAATTTAGGACATGTCCATTTATAGCTGTCTTCCCAGAAATGCTATTAATGGAAATAATAAGTAATGTATCTGAGAAGCAAACTGTAAGCAGATTGATCTGTGGATCTGTGGGTGCTTATCAGTTCCAAGCAGCAGGGTTTGATCTCCTGCAAAGAGACACCCACAGTGTCCTGGAGAGTTTTGTTCACAGAGCTACAGGATCTTAGCTTCTTTTTCAAGCAATTATCTATCAGTCTCCTCAGCATTCAGTGCAAAATGCAGAACCACCATTTGCCCACTTATCAGTTGGAAGACTAAAATTTTCTTTCTCAATTTCAATTGTTAAAAAAAACACACCTCTTTTTTTTATTTTAATAGTTTCATATTGCCAGTTTTGAGCTGCTCAGAACTGCTTCTTTTCCTGTGTTCAGCTTTGACAAGCAGGCCCTCCTCACAAAAGCTGTTACGTTAGTAAAGAGAATCTTGGAAATATTAGGAGAAATTTCCTCCCTTGAAATTACAAAATAAGGTTGGTAGAGTTCTGCCTTGTGAACTGTCCTTGCATGAAAGGTCCAGACCCCTTTCTAAGGTCAATACCTCCTGCTTTGTACTTGATCTTATCTTTTTTAACTGCTCAAGGGCATGTTTCTGGAATTCTTGCTGCTCCCTCTATTGCACTCTCACTATTCCTTCAGCACTTGATCTTCCCCGTCAGCATACAAACATGCTGTTCCTGCAGAATTCTAGAGCCATCTGAGGACATCTGATAGTAGGCCATTAAAATGACTTCATCTATTCTTAAAATATCTCCCAGTTGGCTCTAGAAAATGAGAGAATTGAAATTCTTGAATTGTATTCATATGAGACTCAATCTCAAAATTGGGTCCCACCCAACACTTACCTGAATCAGCATTTGCATTTTAACAAGATTCCTGACTACATTATACAAGTTTGAAAACCACTGGACAGACAAGTGGCTCTCAACAACTAGATTCACTCGAGGAGTTTTAAAAAAAAACCACATCCTGACGTCCAGGGCACGGCCCAGATCAACAAAATCAGAATCTCTGGGGGTGGAGCCCAGGGTTTAGTATTTTTTAAAGTTCCTGTCAGTGACAGCAATGTGTAGCTAAATTTTAGAACCAATGTAGTGGACAGAACTTTCCCTTTCCTATGTGTTGACTATTGGTATGATCTCTTTAAAGAAAGAAGACTTCCAGGAGAAAACAAACCTTGATATCTTACATGGCATTAGCATTGGCTAGACCAGATCTAGTCCTGACTTCTAGAGACATACATATTTCTTTTTTTAAAAATTATTCAAAGCAGATTTGGAAACACTGCTTTTATTTGTTGTTATTGTTAATCCTCACCCGAGGATATTTTTTCAATGATTTTTTTAGAAAGAGTGAAAGGGACTGGGAGAGACAGAGACACAACAATTGGTTGCCTCCACCACATGCCGGGACCAGGTCCAACATCCAGGCTGCAACCAAGGTATGTACCCTTGACCTGAATCGAACCCAGGACCCTTCAGTCACTGGGCCGACATGTAGACATTTTTTTTTTTGAGTGCTGTATTTTTTTTATTGGGAAGGGAAAGTGAAGATAAACGCATAAGTGCACTTTTGCTCATATATAAACAGAAGACTTCAGTTTGATTTCTCTTAAACTGTCATAAAAGATGCTTTGAGCCCTGCCAGCATGGCTCAGTGATTGAGCATTGACCTATGAACCAGGAGGTCACGGTTGGATCCCCAGTCAGGGCACATGCCTGGGTTGCAGCCCGATCCCCAGTGTGGGGCGTGCAGGAGGCAGCCACTCAATGATTCCCTCTCATCATTGATGTTTCTATCTCACTCCCTCTCCCTTCTTCTCTGAAATCAATAAAGATTTTTTTTTAAAAAAGATGCTTTGCAATGTGCTTTTTGTCCAACAACTCAGCACTAGAATATAAACCCCTCTCCAAAATCTGAAAAGTATTAACTGTCCTAAATAGTATTGTTAGAAATAATGCAAGCGCCCAAAATCAGCGGTCCTGGTAGAACACAAAGCACAGTTGGGAGCCAGGCAGCAAGGCAAATATCTTACTCCTTCAGAAGGGTGTGCACACACATGGTCTGGGAGCACACACACCAACATATTTTTTAAGATTGAAGAATGAGAAGCTGAAGAACCAAACAAAATGAATGGTTGCTCTACCAGTGGTCAGCAAACTGCGGCTCTCGAGCCACATGCGGCTCTTTGGCCCCTTAAATGTGGCTCTTCCACAAAATATCGACTTCTGCGCATGGGCCACGAAGTTTCAATCGCACTGTACATGCACGCCCGATTGTGGTATTTTGTGGAAGAGCCACACTCAAGGGGTCAAAGAGCCTCATGTGGCTCGTGAGCCACAGTTTGCGACCACTGCCCTAGGCGGTTTGGCTTAGTGGAGAGCAACAGCTTGGGGACTGAAGGGTCCCCGGTTTGTTTCCGGTCAAGGGTACATGCCTGGATTATGGGTTCGATCCCCTGTGTGGGTGTGTAAGAGGCAGCCGATCAATTGTTCTCTCTCATTGATGTTTCTATCTCTCTCTCTTCCTTCCTCTCTGAAATCAATAAAAATATTTTTTTTAAATATATATTTTATTGGTTTTTTTACAGAGAGGAAGGGAGAGAGGTAGATAGAAACATCGATGAGAGAGAAACATCGATCAGCTGCCTCCTGCACACTCCCTACTGTGTATGTGCCCGCAACCAAGGTACATGCCCTTGACCGGAATCGAACCTGGGACCCTGGCGTCCACAGGCTGATGCTCTATCCACTGAGCCAAACCGGTTAGGGCAATAAAAATATTTTTAAAAGAACACACACAAAAACAAAACAAACTAATAGTTACATATACTATCATAAAACCTAAGTATACAATAAGGAAGATATATTCAGGAATAGAGATGACCAGATGATAAAAACAAACAAACAAACCTCAGGATAGATGATGGCTAGGAAGATAACAGAGGAGAATAAGATATCTATCCATAGTAAGTTCGTCTCCTAGCACATAGCTTAGCCATAGTCTGTTTGAGAGTCCGGTTCATGTGTTCTGCTTTCCCTGAACTCTGGGGCCTGTAGGCTGTATGTAAGTTCCACTTAATTCCTAAGGTCTTAGCTACCTGCTCTACTACCTCAGCTACAAAGGCTGGGCCATTATCTGACCTGATGGTTAATGGCATTCCATACCACGGAGTTATGTCCTTCTGTAACGCCTTAGTGACTTCTCTCGCCTTCTTTGTGTGGGTAGGATATGCCTCAACCTAGCCTGAAAAGGTGCAGACAAAAACTAAAATACATTTATTTCCTCTACTAGGCCCTATTCTGTAAAGTTTACCTCTAGATCTTCAAAGGGAGCCTACCCACAGCACTGAATTTCTATCGGTCCTACAAGAGCCTGCCTTGCATTGTTCTGTGCACAGAGGAGGAAGCTCTGAGAGACTGAGGCACATAAGGAGGAGAGACGGGCAATTAGATAGTATCTGCTAGAGCCGTCTTCCAGAAATGGGTACTACTCTATGAGCTAACTGTTGTGGATTGTATACCCTATGATCTAGGAATATCCACCAACCTTCCATTGTCCTTTTACCCCCTTCTCGTTGGGCCCATTCTTCTTCTTGAGGGGTGTATTTCGGAGGTTCAGGTAATTCAGGAACCAGCATGCTCCTCGATGGTGCCACCGGCCCCTCAGCAGTTAGCCTTGCTGCTGCGTCTGCGTGACAGTTCCCTTCTGACACTGAGTCTTTTCCTTTTTGGTGTCCTCTACAAGGATGACAGCTACTTCCTTGGGTTCCCAGACTGCTTCTAGTAACTTCAATATCTCATTCTGATTTTTTAAAAAATATATTTTATTGATTTTTTACAGAGAGGAAGGGAGAGAGATAGAGAGTTAGAAACATTGATGAGAGAGAAACATCGATCAGCTGCCTCCTGCACACCTCCTACTGGGGATGTGCCCGCAACCCAGGTACATGCCCTTGTCCAGAATCGACCCCAGGACCTTTCAGTCCGCAGGCCGAAGCTCTATCCACTGAGCCAAACTGGTTTTGGCTCATTCTGATTTTTGATTCCTTTTCCTCTGGCCATCAGGAGCCCCCTTTCCTTGTATATGGCCCCATGGACATGCAGGGTGGCAAAGGCATAGCGTGAGTCAGTGTAGATGTTGGCATGCTTAGCCTTACTGAGATTTAAGGCTCTGACTAGGGCCCAAAGTTCTGCCCTCTGCACTGACCATCCTTCAGGCAGGGCCTGTGCTTCTATTACCTCCAAGTTTGATACCACTGCTTACCTGACTTGTCTTTTTCCTTCATCTAGGAAGCTACTGCCATCCGTGAACAATACTCTGTCTGGATTCTGTAAAGACCTATCTGTTAGATCTGGCTGGCTGGAGTAAACCTCCATTAGGACTTCTAGACAATCATGCTCAGGGGTTCCCTCTTGCAATGGGTAGGAAAGTGGCATATGCCCTGACCTGAAATCAAACCGTGACTTCCTGGTTCATAGGTCAATGTTCAACCACTGAGCCATGCCAGCTGGGCTCTATAAACTATTATTTAAAAATAAATAAGGCCCTAACTGGTTTGGCTCAGTGGATAGAGCGTCAGCCTGCGGACTGAAAGGTCCCAGGTTCAATTCCGGTCAAAGGAATGTACCGAGCATATCCCCAGTGGGAGGTGTGCAGGAGGCAGCTGATCGATGTTTCTCTCTCATCGATGTTTCTAACTCTCTATCCATCTCCCTTCCTCTCTGTAAAAAATCAATAAAATATATAAAATAAATAAATAAGTCAGCATGTAATCAAATTCCTTTAATGTAAAGTTTGCATGCCCCTTTAAGTAAATATATTTTATTTCATTGCAGAAAGTTTGAAAAATATAAAGTAAAAATAAATAATAAAATAAAAAATCCAACCATATGAAATGAGTTACCATGAATGTTTTCTTTCCCTCCAGCCTTTTAAGATATTTTCTCCTGCCATGGTGAGAGAATGTGTAAACTTCCTATCCAGTAGGAAAATATCACAAAATATTAGAATCCCAGATATTGACATCATAGGAATGTGATGAAGATGAGAATGATTATTCATTGCTAGCAAAATCCTATATTTTCACCAAACCAAAAAAAAAATCCTATATAATAAAAGCCTAATATGCAAATCAACCAAATGGCAGAACGACAGGTTGGCAGGGGGTGGGGCTGGTGAGAAGGTGGCACCAGGCCAGCCAAGGTGGGTGCCAGTGGGCAGAGGGAGGGGACAGCAATAGGAGGGTGGCGACCGGCGGTGGTGGGGCGGTGATGGGGGGCAGGGCCAGCCGCTTGCCAGCCAGTGCCATCCCCCAGTTGGCCCGCCAGTCACCTCCTGTAGAGGAAGGCCACTGGTGGCGGGGCGATGGGGGGCAGGGCCGGCCAGCACCATCCCCTGATCGGCCCACTGGTTGCCTCCTGCAGAGGGAGGCCAGACTGTGGCTTAGGGGAGTGGGCCTAAGCTGTCAGTTGGACATTCCCCAAGGGCTCCCAGACTATGAGAGGGTGCAGGCTGTGCTGAGGGACAACACCCCCCCCCACCCCCCGTGCACCGGGCCTCTAGTCAAGTATAAAATAAAGACTATGAACAAGGGGATGAACATGTTACTTGGAGAGGAGACCTCGGTTCTTGTTTTCTTGAGGGAAAGATTTCCATTAAATGACAAAAGTGTAGAAAAGCAAGCAAGAATTTACTGACCTCACCAAAAACCTACTTAGGGCAATGAAACAAGGAAGGGCATAAAGAACCAGCAGGAGAGCCTAGGCTGGGCTGCTTTGGCTTTCTGCGAAGTCAGAGAAATGGGGGGAAAAGGGGACCTTGGAGAAAGGGTCAGGGATTTGGCTCAGGATGAGGTGCTGCTGCCCATGGCTTCCCTGGTTGCAAGTCTCCTGGGGTCCCTTAGAGGTTAGGGGATATGTCCCCAGGGGTTCGGTGAGTAGAGGGGGAAGAGAATGGTATGGGCAAGGTCTCTGGTGGCTTCATTTTCAGGGATTTGGAAGGGTGGGTATTTAGGGGAGAGCTTATGGGTAGAAATAGAATATTCACTAGCTTTATGCTGATGCACCAAAATGAGATTTATTCTCTTAATTGGATTTATATTATCTTATTTACCCCCCTGACTTAGGGTGATTTAAGCTATTTGCCCTCTGGTTGGGGAGAAGTGCAAACCATTTACCCTGAAGTGTCCTTGGTTTAGGGAAGATGGGACTTACTAGGTGGCTGCAAACTGCTCTTTAACTATAGTTCTAAGTTTCCTTAATCTATGTGTCCTGAAATTTTTATTGCTTCTTATCAAACACACAATATAGTATACAAATGATGTATCATACAACTGCTCACCAGAAAGCTATATAATTTCATAATGTCACCCCAATAAATTCAATCAATGAACAAGAACAAGAATAAACATGTCTCAGATATGCCTCAAGTTTATTAGAGATGCCCTATACACACATTTGCTACGAAAAATTGAAATAGGACATCAAACAAATGTTATAACTCCAATAAGTACAGAATAAGGTGTACATCTAAAATGGCTCCATGCAATGGTTGCCAATAATACAATCAAGAGGATCTGGATGTAATAGGCAATGACTACAGCCACATTTAAATCCTGGTTTATTCTGAAAAAAAAAAAAAGAAAAAGAAATGGATTGTGTTATGAATAATGAAAAGACCAATTGTACCCTCAAATCTAAATAGCATTTGAAATAGGGTACACTAAAAAAAAGAAAAACAATTAACCTTTGTAGGGGTGGTAGGGGGGAGGAGGCAGAATTGAAATGCACGAGTACCTAAAAATATCAGAGCTTGGGCCATTTTGTAAGGGTAACAGCTGCTGGTTGTCAATCAGGGGTTTGTCCAATACCACACAGTACTGGCATGAGCATCCAGTTTGTGACAACATATGGAAAAGTAAACATACACCAAAAGAGTGAACCTTAATGTAAACTATATTTAGGAGATGATAATGCCTCCATGTAGATTCATCACCTAAAGCACTGGCACTCTGGTGCGAGCTGCTGACAGTGCAGGAGGCTATGAATGTGTGGGGTCAGAAGGTACATGGGAATTCTGCATTTTCTGCTCAGTTTTTCTGTGAGCCTAAAACAGCTCTAAAGAAAAAAAAAATTACATTATGAGCATCCCCACCCTCCCCTGGGAGAACTGTAGGCCCAGATCACTAAACTCACCAGATACAAGGTGCGATATTTAAGAGCATCCGCCCTTCTTATCAGCATCAATCGAACCCTCTCTTTCATGTCCTTCATTTCTTTCTGAACACTGGCCACCGTCCTCGCTCCGCGTCTCCTCGTGTAAAGCATGCCTTGATTCAGCCCCAGTCCAGACGCCTTCAAGTCGTTTCCTATGTCCTCCTGTTGGGGTGAAGGTTTTGGTGGAAGGGAAGGGGATTCGGTACTAGGGTTGAGAGTCAAGTTACTAAGGTTCTGTGCTAGTCCTGAGACAGCTCGAGGGTCAGCTGAAAGAAAGAAAAAAAAAAGATCCATTAGGGTAAACTGAATTATCCCAAGTCATTAGTTGCAGGCTCAAACTAGGCCTGCTCTTAAACAGGTGAACATGGACAATGGAGATTTCTCAGGTGGAGGATTCCTTCTACCCACTGCGTTACCGACTGTGCTAGTCGAGAACTCTGCACAGTGGAGGGCATACATTGAGAACGTGCTTTAAAATCCACTATTATGGGAAACATTGCCTTCAAACCTTTCTCTTTCCTGCTTTTGTTAGTTCTGAATGTTATATTTTTTCATGACATCAAAAGTAGCTAAGTTGCCCTAACTGGTTTGGCTCAGTGGATAGAGCGTCGGCCTGTGGACTGAAAGGTCCCAGGTTCGATTCCGGTCAAGGGTATGTACCTTGGTTGTGGGCACATCCCCAGTAGGGGGCGTGCAGGAGGCAGCTGATCAATGTTTCTCATTGATGTTTCTAACTCTCTATCCCTCTCCCTTCTTCTCTGTAAAAAAAAAAAAATCAATTAAAAAATATTTTTTAAAAAAGGAGCTAAGTATATAATTCCAAGAGGAAAATTATGGGACAGAAACTAGGTATTGGAGGTTATTTCATTTTCATTTGTGTGAATGCTTAATAAAAATAAGAGGACATAAAGCATTAATAAATCAAAATGTTTCAGCAGTTCAACCTTGTAACTGTAAATCCACTAAATTTTTCTAGAAAAGAACCACTCCAGTGAAATAGTTAAAGAAAACCCACTTACAACAGTCTCTCCCCAGCCTTAAGCAGAGCTAGGAAGTTTAAATGGCTTCTCACAGTTACACTCAGATTTTTCATGGTAGTAAATCTTTCTACTCAAACCCGATATTATGGGAAGTCAACCACTTAACTCTTGCCTCTTCCCATGCAAACCACTATGCATATCTCATACACATTCATGTCATACAATAATAAGGCTGTGAATGGGCTTATGATATAAATTAGGACTTTCTTAGAAGCAGTGTTCCAGAATTCTGCTAAGTAGGTCCCCACCTTCCTGCCTCCTTTCTGTGGCCTAATTTTTCCGGGAGCCTCACCCACCCTCAGGCTCACTCCTTTGAAACATTATCCTGACAAATGGTGGCTGAATAGTGTGGGTGATGATGTAGGACCTGGAGCACATTCACTGGTGTTTATAAACCCAACCCTTCCCTGCGTTTCCTGAAAAGCCATTTTCCTGTTTATTAATCTTCCTAAAGGGAAGATTTAGCTAGAAAGACAATCCCGAAAACGTTGGGAAGATTTAGCTAGAAAGACGAGCCTGAAAATGTTGGCAAGATTCAGAAATCTTGCCCGGCCAACTTGGCCTAGGGGTTGAGACCTATGAAACAGGAGGTTATGGTTGGATTCTCGGTCAGAGCACATGTCCTGGTTTCGGGATGATCCCCGGTGGGAAGGCGTGCAGGAGGCAGCCAATCAATGATTCTCTCTCAACATGGATATTTCTATCTTTCTCACTCTTCCTTCCTCTCTGAAATTAATAATAAAAAAATATATAAAAACTTTAGGTTAAATTGAAGTTAAGTTTCTTGTGTTTTGTTCCTTTCCACCATTCCCGACATGTACTGCTGATGGAAATACTGATTGCGAGATTCTCTCCGAATTTTGGTTGCTCTTCCCCAGAAAGTGGACTGAAAACATTGAAGTCTTCCTACGCATTGTAAGCAAGCAAGGCAGTTTAATACTCTTCCCTTTTTTTCCTCTCCCCAAGATTAAAAAACTGTGCTTCCCCCCACCCCACACCCCCACTGGAGGGTCCTGTATTCTTTAAAACACTGAAGTCATCCTCAGTAAGGAGGGTAGGCTCCTCACTTCCCCGACCCCTATAGTCAAAAAGGGCAGCATCCATCATACCTGCATATCCTTCACCAGGCGTCTGAGAAAACTCCTGGGTCGAGGGTGTGTTAGGCTTCGTTGGTGAGTCCATTGGAAGTCGAGTCACAGCCCCAAGTTCTTCCTAGATTCCGGCTGAAAAGAGCTCAAGCAGAAGGTGAAGCTCAAAGCTCTCAAATGGATATGAAGTAGCCCAGAAAGAGCAGGATCAAAATGTGGGGAAAGAGCTAATCTAAATAATGCAGGTTAGCCAATCAAACAGCCTATTGGAATGTAAATGGCGGTGATTACAGGGACTCAGGTGAGTGAGAGTAGTCCTGTTAGTGGACTAATAGATAATTGGGCCGTCTGCTCTCCAATAAAATAATCAAGCCTTCTTGGCCATTGGCTGGCAAATTTATCAGGAGCCTCTATGGGTGTGTCTCACTAAGGTTGCCTTAAAATTTAGCGTTTTTTTTTTTCTTTTCAAATTCCACTTCCTGAGATGACTACTGGTTTGTAAACCAGACTTGGCGCATTCTAGAGCAGAGCAGATAAGGGCAGTTTCCCCCATTTTCGGATTAAACTCTAATTACGTTAACTGAGAAAGTTTCCTTGTCTGGCTCATCCTAAATCTTTGATGCTTCTAAGGCAGTGGTTCTCAACCTTCTGGCCCTTTAAATACAGTTCCTAACGTTGTGACCCAACCATAAAATTGTTTTCGTTGCTACTTCATAACTGTAATGTTGCTGTTATGAATAGTAATGTAAATATCTGATATGCAGGATGGTCTTAGGCGACCCCTGTGAAAGGGTCGTTCGACCGCCAAAGGGGTCGCGACCCACAGGTTGAGAGACGCTGTTCTAAGGGGAAGTCTGCTGGTGAGGGAAAGTAGAGGAGAAGTGTCATAAACAGCTGATTAGCTTGATATTTTATGGATGTGTATTTTAGATTTACAATTTCATTTTATAAGCTACACCTTTCAATGCAGCTAACATTGTTAAGCAACTGAGATTAATTAAATTTATAATTGCTGCCCCTCACCCCAATACTTGTACTGAATTCTAGCAAAGAGCACCAACATTAACTGCTGATTTTCTACAGGAAGTAGAACAAATCCCCAGCTGCCCCCATCTTCTTTTTCTCATCTCCTATTTGATAGATCTTCCCTTCCCTCAACTGGTGGGCAGAGTATGACGTAACCTGCAGCCCAGAAATACCCGAGTGACTAACCCTGTACCTTATATGGACTATACATTGGACCACCAATCCACACCTGCCAAATACCCTCAGCCGTTGTCCTACATGTAGTGTACTTAGTGCACTGAGTACACTAAGCCCCCCCACCGCTTCCCATTCCGCCCCTCAAAAGGCTTGCCCACCCCTGCATGTGCTGCGGTCCTCCCCTTGTGAGACAGCCCGGCAGGTCCTTCTCCTCTAATAAAGCCTATAGTCCTGGTTTTCGGCCTCTGTCTGATCTTTCACTATTCAATGTACAGCCTTCCCCATCCCTTTTTCAGCTGGAAACTATGAGAAAATACTCAAAAGCAATCTTGTTTGTTTTTAGTAAGAATCCAGATGTGAAATTATGACCCAGGATTTGTTTTTAATCTTTATTGTTGAAAATATTACATATGTCCCCTTTTTTCTCCCATTGACTCCCTATGGCCCTCCCTGCCCCCAAACACAGGCCCCAGGCCATCACCAACCTATTGTCTGTGTCCCTGGCTTATGCATATATTTTTATTTATTTATTTGTTTGTTTGTTAATCCTTACCTGAGGATTAAAGAGAGTGGAAGGGAGGGGGGAGAGACAGAGATAAATTTGGATTTGAGAGAGACACCTCAACTGGCTGCCTCCCAGGCCCACCAGGCCTGGGGCCAGGGTGAGGGATGGAGCCTGCAACCAAAGTACATGCCCTTGACCAGAATCGAACCTAGGACCCTTCAGTCCTCTGGCCCATGGTGGTCTATCAACTGAGTCAAACCGGCTAGGGCTTATGCATATATTTTTGCAAGAGAACATTTACTTGGTAAATCACAGAGGTAGAAAAAGTAATCGCCAGAAGACATGGGTTTAGGAAACAAGTTAAAAAAGTAAAGGAAGCTCCCTTGAATCTTGGGAATGAGGAAGCTAATGGTAAGGTGCCTGGGGCAGGGAGGGGGAAGGGAAAGGGAAAGGCAGGAGTATGCTCCCAGTAGTAAGAGCACCTATAGGTAAAGTCTTTATAGGGCCAGAGGTGTGGCTCCAGAGCAGGGGTGGGCAAACTTTTTGACTCGAGGGCCACAATGGGTTCTTAAACTGGACCGGAGGGCCGGAACAAAAGCATGGATGGAGTGTTTGTGTGAACTAATATAAATTCAAAGTAAACATCATTACATAAAAGGGTACGGTCTTTTTTTTTTTAGTTCATTTCTAGCGGGCCGTAGTTTGCCCACGGCTGGTCTAGAACAACAAAGCCCACTAAATTCCTTTACCTTCTATAAACCCTCCCTCTTCAGCTCAAAATACTTATAATTGGCTTTATGAAACCAACATCCTTCTAGGGTAAGCTGGCATTTCTTTCCCTGTACCATTCAGATATAAATACCTGGTATTCTTTTAAAAATCTTATCTGAGCCCTAGCTGGTTTTGCTCAGTGGCTAAATCCTGGGCCTGCTGGCTGAAGGGTTCCAGATTTGATTCCAGTCAAGAGCATATGCCCAAGTCATATGCTCGCTCCCAGGAGGGGGCGTGCAAGAGGCAAACGATCAATGATACTCTCATTGATGTGTCTATCTCTCTCCCTCTCCCTTCTCTGAAATCAATAAAAATATATTTTAAAAAATCTTATCTGTGCCGAAACCGGTTTGACTCAGTGGATAGAGCGTCGGCCTGCG
>NW_005356121.1:327474-329816 GCF_000412655.1 Myotis brandtii
TGTACCTGGGTTGCGGGCACATCCCCAGTGGGTGGTGTGCAGGAGGCAGCTGATCGATGTTTCTCTCTCATCGATGTTTCTAACTCTCTATCTCTCTCCCTTCCTCTCTGTAAAAAGTCAATAAAATATATTTAACAAACAAACAAACAAAAAAATCTTATCTGAGCCATATTTTAAAATGCAAGTTTTGCCTGCCCAGTGTTGCTCAGTGGTTAAGTATCAAGCCATGAACCAAGAGGTCACTGGTGGGATTCCAGGTTAGGGCACATGCCCAGGTCTCAGGCTGGATCCCCAGTGGAGGGAGTGCAGGAGGCAGATATTCAATGATGTTTCTCATCAAAGTCTCTCTATTCCTCTCCCATTCTCTCTCTTTAAAAACCAATGAAAACGTTCAAGCATATGAAGATGGGAGGGTAGATGACAGATTTTATGTATATTTTGTTTCCCAAAGAAATTCACATCTGTAGATGATGAGTCATGAAAAAGGAAAATAACCTAAGTAAAATACCATTGGACGGCAGCCGTCTCTTATATTTCAACCACTATCATATTTCATTTCCTCCTGTCAAAATCCACTACTTCCATTCTACCTCTAACTCTTATATTATTATTATTATTATTATTATTTATATATTTTTATTGATTTCAGTGAGGAATGGAGAGGGAGAGAGAGATAGAAACATCAATGATGAGAATCATTGATAGGCTGCTTTCTGCACACCTCCTGACCAGGGGCCTGGCCAGAGAGGACCCTCAAACCAAGGTACCTGCCCTGGACAGGAATTGAACCAGGGACCCTTCAGTCTGCAGACTGATGCTCTATCCACTGAGGCAAACTGGGTAGGGCTAAAAAATATTTTTAAAACAAAAGGGAGCCCAGCCCTAGCCAGTTTATTCATTGCTAGCAAATTCAAGTATAAATAAGACTAAGAACGAGGTGGCGAACATATTACTGGGAGAGGAAACCTAGGTTCTTGTTTCCTTGAGGGAAAGATTTCCATCAAGTGACAAAGTGGAGAAAAGCAGGCAAGAATTTATTGACCTCAATCCTGTGAAATGTTTTGAGATAGAGTACTATATTTGTGAGCATAATTTTATGGCTTCTTTCCCATATAGGAGAAACCTTTCCATCAGTATGGAAAACTAAGAAAATTACTTTCCACTGCATAATCTGGATGTCACAGATTAAAGCTTATTTTTCTGTGAATAAAATGTATTCAATAAAGTACTGTTGTTTAAAAAGATCTTAAAAAAAAAACACAGAATTTACTGACCTCACCAAAAACCTACTGAGGGCAGTGACACAGGGAAGGGCATAAAGAACCAGCAGGAGAGCCTAGCCTGGGCTGCTTTGGCTTTCCGGGAAGTCAGAGAAAAGGGGGGAAAGGGGACCTTGGAGACAGGTCCAGGATGAGGTGCTGCTGTCCATTGCTCCCCTGGTTGCAAGTCTCCTGGGGTCCCTTAGAGGTTAGGGGATATGTCCCCAGGGGTGCGGTGAATAGAGGGGGAAGAGAATGGCATGGGCAAGGTCCCTGGGGGCTTCATTTTCAGAGGTTTGAAAGGGTGAGTGTTTTGGGGAGAGCTTATGGGTGGAAGTAGAATATTCACTAGCTTTATGCTGATGCACCAAAATGAGCTTTATTCTCTTAATTGGATTTCTATTATCTGCCCCCCCCACTCCCCTGACTTAGGATGATTTAAGCTATTTACCCTCTGGTTGGGGAGGAGAAGTGTAAACCATTTACCCTTAAGTGTCCTTGGTTTAGGGAAGATGGGACTTACTAGGTGGCTGCAAACTGCTCTTTAACTATAGGTGTAAGATTCCTTATTCCATGTGTCCAGGAATTTTCATAGCTTCTTTTTAAAAAAAATTTATTTATTCATTTTTGATAGAGAGAGATCAATGCATTCATTGGTTGATTTTTGTATGTGCCCTGACCAGAAATCGAACCCACAACCTTGGCATATGGGTCAGCGCTCTAACCAACTGAGATACCTGGCCAGGGCCTTCATAGCTTCTTATGAAACACAATATAGTATACAGATGATGTATTACACAACTGCTCACCAGAAAGCTATATAATTTCATAATGTCACCCCAATAAATTCGATCAAAGAAGAATAAACATGTCTCAGATATGCCTCGTTTATTAAAGATGCCCTATACACACATTTGCTAGTAAAAATTGAAAGAGTACATCAAAAAATGTGTTACAACTCAAATAAGTACAAGAATACAGTGTACATCATGTCATAATTCTTTTTTTTAAAGGTGTGAGTTTTATTATATATACATACATATGTATATTATTTATTTCAGAGAGGCAGGGAGAGAGAGAGAG
>NW_005356121.1:331061-331775 GCF_000412655.1 Myotis brandtii
GACGTGGCCGTGTACTTCTCCCCGGAGGAGTGGGGCTGCCTGCGGCCCGCGCAGAGGGCTCTGTCCCGGGACGTGATGCGGGAGATCACGGCCACCTGGGCGCGCTCGGGTTCCGAGGCACCAAGCCGGCCCTCATCGCCTGGGTGGAGGAAGAGGCTGAACTGGGGGGGCCAGACGCCCGCGATCCCATCCGGAGTTGGGTGTGCAGGTTCCAGAACCAAGGAAGAGAAAGGACTGAGAGAAGGCACCGGGGCGCTGGAGAAGATCCTTCCTATGGCCGCTCGGCCTCTTGGGCTGAAGGCTCCCATACCCCCTTCTGCAGGTCTCCCTTACAGTTTGGAGCAGCCACCCACGGTGCCTCGCCGGGGTCGCCCCCCACTCTTTGCCCATCCCCCCGTCCCAAGGGCAGCCCACCGTCATGGTTGCTCCCTCTGCGGGAAGAGTTTCGCCTGGCGTTCCACTCTGGTGGAGCACCTGTACACCCGCACGGGTGAGAAGCCCTTCTCTTGCCCTGACTGTGGCAAAGGCTTCGGCCAGGCCTCCTCTCTGAGCAAGTACCGCGCCAGCCACTGTGGGGAGCGGCCTGTGGCCGGGCCTTCACCCAGCGCTCTGCCCTCACCACCCACCTACGGGTCCACACGGGTGAGAAGCCCGACCTCTGTGCTGACTGCGGCCACGGCTTCAGCCAGAGCTCTGCCCACTACCAGCATCAGC
>NW_005356121.1:335303-345989 GCF_000412655.1 Myotis brandtii
GACGTGGCCGTGTACTTCTCCCCGGAGGAGTGGGGCTGCCTGCGGCCCGCGCAGAGGGCCCTGTCCCGGGACGTGATGCGGGAGATCACGGCCACCTGGGCGCGCTCGGGTTCTGAGGCCCTCATCGCCTGGGTGGAGGAAGAGGCTGAACTGGGGGGGCCAGACGCCCGCGATCCCATCCGGAGTTGGGTGTGCAGGTTCCAGAACCAAGGAAGAGCTGTCCCGGGACGTGATGCGGGAGATCACGGCCACCTGGGCGCGCTCGGGTTCTGAGGCCCTCATCGCCTGGGTGGAGGAAGAGGCTGAACTGGGGGGGCCAGACGCCCGCGATCCCATCCGGAGTTGGGTGTGCAGGTTCCAGAACCAAGGAAGAGAAAGGACTGAGAGAAGGCACCGGGGCGCTGGAGAAGATCCTTCCTATGGCCGCTCGGCCTCTTGGGCTGAAGGCTCCCATACCCCCTTCTGCAGGTCTCCCTTACAGTTTGGAGCAGCCATCCACGGTGCCTCGCCGGGGTCGCCCCCCACTCTTTGCCCATCCCCCCGTCCCAAGGGCAGACCAGCGTCATGGTTGCTCCCTCTGCGGGAAGAGTTTTGCCTGGCGTTCCACTCTGGTGGAGCACCTGTACACCCGCACGGGTGAGAAGCCCTTCTCTTGCCCTGACTGTGGCAAAGGCTTCGGCCAGGCCTCCTCTCTGAGCAAGTACCGCGCCAGCCACTGTGGGGAGCGGCCTGTGGCCGGGCCTTCACCCAGCGCTCTGCCCTCACCACCCACCTACGGGTCCACACGGGTGAGAAGCCCGACCTCTGTGCTGACTGCGGCCACGGCTTCAGCCAGAGCTCTGCCCACTACCAGCATCAGCGGGTCCACAGGGGCGAGACCCCCGTCCCTTGCCCAGACTGTGGCCGTGTGTGGGTGATGGCCTCCAAGGTGAGAAGACAAAGGGTGAGGATCTAAACATTTCCTGAGGCCCAAGCTGCAATCAGTAATGAACCTCTGGGGGCGCCAGGGAGGTCGTAGAATTCCTTGTAAGAACTGGACCTGGGGGGACGAGCGCCATCATATTTTAGGCCCTCTCCAGCTCGACAGGGGACACCTCAGTCTCTGCTGGCCTAGCCTACAAGCCCCCTTTGCTGAGTTAGGACTGAGGTAAGACCGCCGTTGACCTCCGCTGTGGGAAGAAAAGGCCGTTTCTCAGATGTGTTAAGAGGATTGAGATCGCCAAAACCGGTTTGGCTCAGTGGATAGAGCGTCGGCCTGCGGACTGAAGGGTCCCAGGTTCGATTCCGGTCGGGGGCATGTACCTGGGTTGTGGGCACATCCCCAGTAGGAGGTGTGCAGGAGGCAGCTGATCGATGTCTCTCTCTCATCGATGTTTCTAACTCTCTATCTCTCTCCCTTCCTCTCTGTAAAAAATCAATGGCCAAGGGGACCTGGACCCACCTGTGGGCTTCCAGCACTACCCAGAGATCTTCCAGGAGTGTGGGTGATGGCCTCAAAGGTGAGAAGACAAAGGGTGAAGATCTAAACATTTCCTGAGGCCCAAGCTGGAATCAGTCCTGAACCTCTGGGGGTGCCAGGGAGGTCATAGAATTTCTTGTAAGAGCTGGCCATGGGGGACGAGCGCCATCATGTTTTAGGCCTCTCCAGCTTGACAGGGGCCTAGCCTACAAGCCCCCTTTGCTGAGTTAGGACTGAGGTAAGAACGCCGCTGACCTCCGCTGTGGGAAGAAAAGGCCGTTTCTCAGATGTGTTAAGAGGATTGAGGTGGAAGAGAACCTTGTTTTACCCGTTTGCCTTTTCACTGCATAAGTTAAAAACTGGTGGCCATGCACTGAATCTGGCCTGCAGCTCTTTTGTTTTTTGGCCTAGTCAGAATTTTAAAATGTTACAAATTATTGGTTAAGATTTCACACAAAATCCAGGTTTCTGACTTCTCTTGAGAAATCCAAAGATTTGGCAACTCTACCTAAACTCCCACAAAACCACAGCTGGCGGGAGCCGGGGGCAGCTGTTCCCTTTGGATGGAGCCGGACCTGTGCTCCGGTTCGGCATGCTCGCCACCCTCATCAGCTCCCGACCAGCCTCGCCTGGCGCTCATGGCTTGCCCATGTCTCTTCCAGGCAGGCTCCCTCCACCTGGTGTTTTCCTCGCCTTTACATGACCTGTCGGGCTCCTGTGGTAATTGGAGTTTGCAAACCGTGGTCTATGGCAGCCGTGGGCAAAAACACGGCCACAGTCTGGGCAAGGGAAGGGGGTCTCGCTGATGCTGGTAGAGGGCAGAGCTCTGGCCGAAGCAGTGGCCGCAGTCAGCACAGCGGTGAAGGATAGGGGGATAAGGACATATATGTAATACCTTAATCAATAAAGAAAAAAAGAAAAGAAAAAATAAATTGAAGTTAAGTTCCTTATGTTTTGTTCCTTTTCACTATTCCTGACCTGTATTACTGATGGAAGTACTGATTTCAAGACCCTATGAGCCATTCTAGCAAAATTTTGGTTGCTTTTCCCCAGAAAGTGAACTGAAAAGATTGAAATGGTCCTAAGCATAGGAAGCAAGCTAGGCAGTTTAATACTCTTCTCTTTTTCCTCTTTGTCCCCTGTGCTTTTCCCCCACTGGAGGGGCCTACTTAGCCTATTCTTTTAAACACTGAAGGCATCCCCCTAAGAAAGGAGGGCAGGCTTTTCACGGCCCCCAAAAGGACAGCATCTGTCTTACCTGAATCTTCTTCATCGGACATCTGAGAAAGCGACTCAGTGGAGGGGGCCTTGAGCTCTGTTGATGAATCCATTGCAAGTAGTCACAGGCTGCAGTTCCTCCTAGAATTTGAAGGCAGGATCAAGCATAAGGTGATGCTCAAAAATCTCAAGTTGCTACAACGTAGCCTGGAAAGAATAGGAGTGAAATGTGGGGAAAGTGCCAAGCTAAATAATGCTGGTAAACCAATCAACAAGCCTATTTTTAATGATGACTAAAGAGATTAAGGTGGGTGGGAGTAGTTCTTAGTTCTGCATCTGCTCTCCAAGAGATAATCATGCCCTCTGGCCCTTAGGCTGGAAAATTTATCAGGAGCCTCGATGGGTGTATCCTTAAAATTTAGTGTGTTTTTTTTTGTTTGTTTGTTTTTTCAAATTCTACTTCCAGAGATGACTACTGGTTTGTGAACCAGACTTGGCTCATTCTAGAGCAGAGCAGAAAAGGGCAGTTTCCCCCCATTTTCAGATAAACTCCCAATTACGTTGACTGAGAAAGTTTCCTTAAAGTTTTCCTTGCCTGGTTCATCCTAAATCTTTGATGCTTCTAAGGGGAAGTCTGCTAGTGAGGGAAAGTAGAGAAGTGTCATTATAAACAGCTGATTAGCTTGATATTTTATGGACGTGTAGTTTAGACTTATAAATGTTTTGTTTTAGAAGCTACACCTTTAAATGCATTTAACATTTTCAAGCAACTGAAATTAAAATTTTTAATTACTGGCCTTCTCCCCAATAGTTGTATTGAATTCTAGCAAAGAGCACCAACATTAACTGCTGATTTTCTTTTTCTTTTTTTTCCTGAAAACAAGTTTTCTTTAAATAAGGGTTTAAATACATTACATAACATTAAAACTGAAGGAGGGGGGAAAAACCCCAAAATTCAGTTTGTTACTTCACATGGCATTGGGCAGCTATTGCTAGTTAGTTGCAAGCTCTATAGCCAGCTACATGACCAACACTTTAGTTTGTAATTTGTTCCCTTGTCAAAAGTTTAACTATGATAGAAGGTTGGCCTCAAATAATGGTGTTTGGACAACAGTTAGCTAGGTTATGTCTGGTCAAAAAAGACCTTGGTGGCAAGTCAGAATTCCTTATCACCTCCTTAGGAGAAGGTGGCAGGCTGCTCTAAGCTCCATCCAAGTAGTCAGGTTGTAGATCTTTTTTTTTTTTTTTTAAATATATTTTATTGATTTTCCACAGAGAAACATCGATTATCTGCCTCCTGCACACCTCCTACTGGGGATGTGCCCGCAACCAAGGTACATGTCCTTGACCGGAATCGAACCTAGAACCCTTCAGTCCGAAGGCCGGCGCTCTAGCCATTGAGCCAAACCGGTCAGGGCTGGTTTTAGATGTTTGACTACCCATGGCTCACTCTAGTGGTGCAGATGCCGCTGCTGCCTTACCCCTCTCCTCTCAGCTTCAGGAAAGGCTGCTCAGGCGGTGACATTCCCTGAGGTCTGGGAACTCTGTGAGGAGCCACACTCAAGGGGCCAAAGAGCTGCATGTGGCTCGAGAGCCGCAGTTTGCCGACCACGGTTCTAGGAGAAGCTTGCATTTCTTTCCCTGTACCTTTCAAAGTCAAATACCTGGTCTTCTTTTAAAAAGCTTATCTGAGCCATATTTTAAAATGCAAGTTTTGCCTGCCTAGTGTGGTTCAATGGTTGAACATGGAGCCATGAACCGAGAGGTCACTGGTGGGATTCCAGGTTAGGGCACATGCCCAGATCTCAGGCTGGATCCCCAGTGGAGGGAGTGCAGGAGGCAGATATTCAATGATGTTTCTCATCAAAGTCTCTCTATTCCTCTCCCATTCTCTCTCTTTAAAAACCAATGAAAACGTTCAAGCATATGAAGATGGGAGGGTAGATGACAGATTTTATGTTATATTTTGTTCCCAAAGAAATTCACATCTGTAGATGATGAGTCATGAAAAAGGAAAATAACCTAAGTAAAATACCATTGGACGGCAGCCGTCTCTTACTATACCACTATCATATTTCATTTCCTCCTGTCAAAACACTCTACTTTCCTTCTACCGCTAACTCTTCCATTATTTTTTTTTTACATTTTTTTTTATTGATTTCAGAGAGGAATAGAGAGGGAGATATAGAAATGTTAATGATGAGAATCATTGATAGGCTGCTTCCTGCAAGCCCTGTACTGGGAGTCAAGTCCACAACACGGGCATTTGCCCTGACAGGGAATTGAACCATGACCTCCTGGTTCCTAGGTCCAACCTCAACCCAAACTGGCTGGGCTCCCTATGTTTTGTTAGTTTTCAATCCTCACCCTAGAATATTTTCCCATTAATTTTTAGAGAGAGGGAAAGACAGAGAGAAACATCCATGTGACAGAAACACATGAAACGGTTGCCTCTTGCATACCCCCTGACCAGGGCCCTGGCCAGAGAGGAGCCTGAAATCGAGGTACCTGCCCTGGACAGGAATTGAACCAGGGCCCCTTCATTCCTCAGACTGACACTCTATCCACTGAGCCAAATCGGCTAGGGCTAAAAAATATTTAAAACAATAGGGAGCCTAGCCCTAGCCGGTTAGTTCATTGCTAGCAAAATCAAGTATAAAATAATGACTAAGAACAAGGTGGTGAACATGTTACTGGGAGAGAAAACCTAAGTTCTTGTTTTCTTGAGGGAAACATTTCCATCAAGTGACAAAGTGGAGAAAAGCAGGCAAGAATTTTACCTCAACCGTGTGAAATGTTTTGAGATAGAGTATATTTGTGAGTGTAATTTCATGGCTTCTTTCTTATATAGGAGAAACCTTTCCATCAGTATGGAAAACTAAGAAAATTACTTTCCACTGCATAATCTGGATGTCACAGATTAAAGCTTATTTTTCTGTGAATAAAATGTATTCAATAAAGTACTGTTGTTTAAAAAGATCTTTAAAAAAAAACACAGAATTTATTGACCTCACCAAATACCTACTTAGGGCAGTGACACAAGGAAGGGCATAAAGAACCAGCAGGAGAGCCTAGGCTGGGCTGCTTTGGCTTTCTGGGAAGTCAGAGAAAAGGGGGAAAAGGGGAACCTTGGAGACAGGTCCAGGAGTTGGCCCAGGATGAGGTGCTGCTGTCCGTTGCTCCCCTGGTTGCAAGTCTCCTAGGGCACCTTAGATTAGGGGATATGTCCCCAGGGGTGTGGTGAATAGAGGGGGAAGAGAATGGCATGGGCAAGGTCCCTGGGGGCTTCATTTTCAGAGGTTTGAAAGGGTGGGTGTTTTGAGGAGAGCTTATGGGTAGAAAAAGAATATTCACTAGCTTTATGCTGATGCACCAAAATGAGATTTATTCTCTTAACTGGATTTCTATTATCTGTCTCCCTGACTAGGGTGATTTAAGCTATTTACCCTCTGGCTGGGGAGGAGAAGTGTAAACCATTTACCCTTAAGTGTCCTTGGTTTAGGGAAGATGGGACTTACTAGGTGGTTCCCCAACTATAGGTCAAAGATTGCCTATTCCACTTGTCCTGGAATTTTCATAGCTTCTTATCAAATACACAATATAGTATACCAGTGATGTATTATACAACTGTACACCAGAAAACTATAATTTCATAAACAGTGTCACCCCAATAAATTCAAAGAACAAAAATACACATGTCTCAGATATGCCTCAAGTTTATTAAAGATGCCCTTATACACACATTTGCTACTAAAAATTGAAATACATCAAAAAAAGTGTTACAACTTAAATGAGTACAAGAATACGGTGTATGCCTAAAATGACTTCATGTCATAATTCTCAGCAACACCAGACGAAGGACCTGGATGTAATAGGCAATGACTACAGCCACATTGAAATACAGGTTCATTCTGGGGAAAAAAAAAAAAAAAAAGAATTGTGTTATGAGTAATGAAATGATCAAATGCTCCCTCAAATCTAAATGGCATTTGGCCCTAGCTGGTTTGGCTCTGTGGACAGAGCATGGGCCTGCGGACTGAAAGGTCCCAGGTTCGATTCCAGTCAAGGGCACATGCCTGGGTTGCAGGCACGATCCCCAGTAGGGGGCGTGCAGGAGGCAGCTGATCAATGATTCTCTCTCATCATTGATGTTTCTATCTCTCTCTCCCTCTCCCTTCCTCTCTGAAATCAATAAAAATATATTTTAAAAAATAAATAGCATTTGGAATAGGGTACACTAAAAGGTAAAAAAACAAGACCAAAGAATACTAGCACGTGGGCCATTTTGTAACAGCTGCTGGTTGTCAATCAGGGGTTTGTCCATTACCACCCAGCATTATTGGCATGAGCATCCGGTTTCTGACAGCATATAGACAAGTAAACATACACCAAGAGAGTGAACCTTAATGTAAATTATATTTAGGTGATAATAATGCCTCCATGTAGATTCATCACCTAAAGCACTGGCACTCTGGTGTGGGCTGCTGACAGTGCAGGAGGCTATGAGCGTGTGGGGTCAGAAGGTACATGGGAATTCTGCATTTTCTGCTCAATTTTGCTGTGAGCCTAAAATGGCTCTAAAAAGATAATATTTACATTATGAGCATCCCCACCCTCCCTCCCTTGGGAGAACTGGAGGCCCAGATCACATAAACTCACCCTATTCTTCTGGCGGTTTTGAATAGCCTCATTCCTCCTCCTCAGCCATGTTGGAAACAGTCCTTTGAGGTCTCTTTTAAGACTTGCCATTGTCCTCACTCCACGTCTCCTCCTGTAGACCAGGCCATAACTCACCCCCACTACATACTCGGGCATTTCTTCTTCTCTGTCCTGCTGTTGGGGTGAATGGTTTTGTGGAAGGGAAGAGAATTGGATTCTATGGTTGAGAGTCAACTTGCTAAGGTTTTTTGCTAGTGCTTCTGAGACAGCTTGAGTGTCAGCTGAAAGAAAAGAAATTTAAGATCCGTTACCCCCAAGTCACTAGTCTGGTCTCAGGCTCAAACTAGGCCTGCCCTTAAACAGGTGATCATGGACAGTGAGAGGTTTCTCAGGTGGAGGATTCCTTCTACCCCCTGCGTTACCGACTGTGCTAGTCCAGAACTCTGCACAGTGGAGGGCATACATTGAGAACGTGCTTTAAAATCCACTATTATGGGAAACATTGCCTTCAAACCTTTCTTTTTCCTGCTTTTGTTAGTTCTGAATGTTATATTTTTTCATGACGTCAAAAGTAGCTAAATACATAATTCCAAGTGGAAGATTATGGGACAGAAAGTAGGTAATGGTAGTTATTCCATTGTCATTTGTGTAAATGTTTAATATGAATGAGGGGACTTAAAGCATTAATAAGAGTCAAAATCTTTCCACAGTTCAACTTTGTAACTGTAACTCTACTAAATTTTTCTGGAAAAAGAACCACTCCAGTGAAAAAGCCAAGAAACCTCACTTAAAACAATCTCTCTCCAGCACTAAGCAGAGTAGGAAGTTGAAATGGCTATCACCCTCTCCAGGTACACCCAGATTTTCACGGTAGTAAATCTTTCTACTCAAACCCGATATTATGGGAAGCCAACCACTTTAACTCTTGCCTCTTGCCTCACAAACCATTCTGCATATCTCACACATATGCATGCCATATAATAAAGCTGTGAATGGGCTTACAATATAAATTAGGACTTTCTTAGAAGCAGTGTTCCGGGATACTGCTAAGTAGGTCCCCACCTTCCTGCTTCCTTTCTGTGGCCTAGTTTTTCTGGGAGCTTCACCGACTCCCAGGCTCACTCCTTTGAAACATTATCCTGACCAATGGTGGCTGAGTAGTGTGGGGGATGGTGTAGGACCTGGTGCACATTCACTGGCCCCTTTCTTCTGTTACCTGAAAAGCCACCATTTTCCTGTTTCTTAATAGCCCCTAAAGCAGCGGTTCTCAACCTGTGGGTTGCGACCCCTTTGGCGGTTGAACGACCCTTTCACAGGGGTCGCCTAAGACCATCCTGCATATCAGATATTTACATTACGATTCATAACAGTGGCAACATTACAGTTATGAAGTAGCAACGCAAATAATTTTATGGTTGGGTCACAACATGAGGAACTGTATTTAAAGGGCCAGAAGGTTGAGAACCACTGCTAAAGGGTAGATTTAGCTAGAAAGCTAATACTGAAAATTTTGGCAAGATTAAAAAATGTTGCGGGGCTGGCATGGCTCAGTGGTTGAGCATAGACCTATGAAACGGGAGGCCATGGTTGGATTCCCCGTCAGAGCATATGCCCTGGTTTCATGGTTGACCCCCATGGGCCATGTGCAGGAGGCAGACAATCAATGATTCTCTCTCTGTCCCTCTCCCTTCCTCTCTGAAATCCATAATAAAAAATTATATAAACTTTGCTTTAAATTGAAATTAAGTTTCTTGTGTTTCCTCTTTGTCCCCTGTGCTTTTTCCCCCACGGGAGGGGCCTACTTAGCTGTATTCTTCTTTAAATCACTGAAGGCATCCCCCTAAGGATGGAGGGGAGGCTCCTCACTTCCCCAACCCTGTAGTCAAAAAGGGCAGCAACTGTCTTACCTGAATAGCTTTCATTGGACATCTGAGAAAATGACCCAGTGGAGGGGGCATTAAGTTTTGTTGGTGAATCCATTGCAAGTCTAGTCACAGCCTGAAGGTCCTCCTAGAACCCGTCTGCAAAGATTTCAAGCTGAAGGTGATGCTCAAAACTCACAAGTTGCTACAAAGCAGTCTGGAAAGAACAGCACTGAAATGTGGGGAAAGCGCTAAACTAAACAATGCCGGTAAACCAATCAACAAGCCTATTTGAAAGCAAATTACTGATGACTAAAGAGTTTAAGGTGGAGTATTCCTGTTAGTGGACTAATTAGAAAACTCTGCAGCTGCTCTCCAAGAGATAAGCATGCCCTCTGGCCCTTAGGCTGGGAAATTTATCAGGAGCCTCATTGGGTGTATCCTTAAAATTTAGTGTTTTGTTTTTTGTGTTGGTTTTTTTTTTTTCAAATTCTACTTCCAGAGATGACTACTGGTTTGTGAGCCAGACTTGGCTCATTCTAGAGCAGAGCAGAAAAGGGCAGTTTCCCCCCATTTTTTGATTAACTCCCAATTACGTTAACTGAGAAAGTTTCCTTAAAGTTTTCCTTGCCTGGCTCATCCTAAATCTTTGATGCTTCTAAGGCAGTGGTTCTCAACCTTGGCTGCACATTAGAATCACCTGGGAATCTTTTTTTTTTTTTTCCTTTGTGAATCTTTTTAAAATCCTGATTTCTGGGCCTCATCCTCCAGAAATTCTGTTTCTTTGTTATTAATGTTGTGGCCCTACCCTATAACAAAGAAACAGAATTTCCGGAGGATGAGGCCCAGAAATCAAGATTTTAATAAGATTCCTAGGTGATTCTAATGTGCAGCCAAGTTTGAGAACCACTGTTCTAAGAGGAAGTGTCTGTTATAAACAGCTGATTAGCTTGATATTTTATGGGTGTGTTATTTTAGATCTATAATTTCATTTTATAAGCTACACCTTTTAATGCAGCTAACATTGTTAAGCAACTGAGATTAATTAAATTTATAATTGCTGCCCTTCAACCCAATACTTGTACTGAATTCCAGCAAAGAGCACCAACATTAACTGCTGATTTTCTACAGGAAGTAGAACAAATCCCCAGCCGCCCCCATCTTCTTTTTCTCACTCCTCTTCAATGTACAACCTTCTCCATCCCCTTTTCAGCTGGAAACTATGAGAAAATACTCAAAAGCAATCTTGTTTGTTTTTAGTAAAAAGAGATGACATTATGATTAAGAAATATTTTTGTAGGGGCCCTGGCTGGCTGGGACCAGTGGTTAGAGCATCAACCTGAGGACCGATGGGTCTCAGGTTGGATTGCTGGTCAAGAGCAAGTACCTGGGTTCCAAGTTTGATCCCTGTTCCTGGTGGGGTTGGTGTTGGGGGGAACCAATTTATGTGTATGTCTCTCATATCCATGTTTCTCACTTTCTCCACCT
>NW_005356121.1:346182-349558 GCF_000412655.1 Myotis brandtii
CCCTCCTCCTTCCACTCTCTCTAAACATCAATGGAAAAATATCCTTGGGTGAAAATTAACAAAACAAAACAAAAGAAATATTTTTGTAGGGGATAAATAATAGCCATAAACATGCTGTGTCACAGCACTTTATTCAAGTGGTTCTTGAAAGCATGGCCTCCAGACAGGCAGTCTCAACAGCCCCTGGTAATTTGTTAGATATGATTAGATATAATTAGCTTCAACCTGAACCTACTGAACCAAAGACTGGGGTTCTCATCCATCATTTTAAAGTTCCCTGGTGACTCAAATGCAGGCTAAAGCTTAAGAAGCACGGCTTTATGGCTCTCTTAACTTTCTCCTCCTATTGTTCATCTCTCTGCTGTTCTCCTTTTTGCCCTGAGCCCCTCTCCTACAACGGTCTCTGAGACTTCCAGGGGAGAAGTGAGAGTAAAAATCAGATTGCAGGAGATTTAAGATATAGAGGTGAGACAGTGAAAAGGGCTGACATACACTTTCACTCAAGAAATCCAGGTTTGCCCAGCTGGCGTTGCCCAGTGGTTGAGCTTCAACCTATAAACGAGGAGGTCAATTCCAGGTCAGGCCACATGCCTGGGTTGCTGGCTTGATCCCCAGTGTTGGGCTTGCAGGGTGCAGCTGAACAATGATTCTCTCTCATCATTAATATTTCTCTCTCTCTCTCTCTCTCTCTCTCTCTCTCTTAATTCCTCTCTGATATCAACAAAAAATATATTAAAAAAAGAAAACATCTAGGTAGGTATAAGGAAAAGGTGAGAGAAGCATATCTATAGGAAGGTGTTGGGGGGATAGATGGAGGAGGTTCAGTTTACTTCAACCTGACAGAAACTGAGCCAGAAGCAACAGAAGGTAAATATATGAAGAGGATTGTTCAGAAACACAATCCCTAAAATATGCTTTAAAAGATCAGATAACAAAATCTTTAAAATTTATAACAGCTCTCTAGTTAATGTTTTTCCTTTATAGTTCAAAAAAGGACATAAAAGGGGACCTAGAAATTAGAAGTTTATATTAGAAACAACAAAAAAGGGTTTGAAAATAAAGTCAAAGATATTCCCTTAGTAAGTAAGGCAAAATCACACAGAGATGTAAAAGTAGGAGAGAAAATATAAGAAAATGAGAACCTAAGATGAGGAAATACAATGGTTTCAAATTCCTTAACCACACTGGTTACTAGAGGATAATGAAGAAATGCTTTCCAATTTCTGAAGGAAAATGATTTCTCACCTAGAATTCTGTACTCAGCCAAACTACTGAGCAAGGGTGAAACATTTTTAGACATTCACTTTCTCAAAAATGTCACCACCTGCATACATTCCTTTTGTGGTAGGCAGACATGAGCAGAGCCGGGAAGATGGCCATGTACCAGTCAACACACAAAGACCCGGTGCCAAGCAAAGGACAAAATGCAGGGTGGGACCTTTTCCCAGGATGACCTTTTCTCCCCTGGAGGTATGGACCCCCTGACCTTTCCTCCCTAGAGATAACATCTAGGTCTCAGTTGTATTTCAGCTCCAGACCCAGAAGAGAAACAAAACCAGCCACAGCTGATCTCCGGACCAGCTTCATTGAATAGGGATCCTTTGCTCTGGGGCCCACGAATCAGTGGAGACCACAACCCTGAAAGGACACAGCTGTAAAACTGCTGAATAGTCTATTGAGATTTTCCCCTTGAACCTCCCCTAAAATCTCCACCCTTAAAACCCTTAGGACTGCCCTAGCAGGTTTGGTTCAGTGGATAGAGCATCGGCCTGTGGACTGAAGGGTCCCAGGTTCGATTCCGGTCAAGGGCATCTACCTTGGTTGCGGGCACATCCCCAGTGGGGAGTGTGCAGGAGGCAGCTGATCGGTGTTTCTCTCTCATCGATGTTTCTGACTATCCCTCTCCTTTCCTCTCTGTAAAAAATTAACAAAATAGCCCTGACCAGTTTGGCTCAGTGGATAGAGCGTCGGCCTGCGGACTGAAGGGTCCCAGGTTCGATTCCGGTCAAGGGCATCTACCTTGGTTGCGGGCACATCCCCAGTGGGGAGTGTGCAGGAGGCAGCTGATCGGTGTTTCTCTCTCATCGATGTTTCTAATTCTCTACCCCTCTCCCCTCCTTTCTGTAAAAAATCAATAAAAAATCAATAAAATATATTAAAAAACAAACAAACAAAAAACCCTTAGGACTGCCCTAACAGGTTTGGCTCAGTGAATAGAGCATCTGGCACAAACCTTGGTTGCAGGGCCCTTCTTCCTATAGAATCTTTCCTTCTATAGCTCTTCACAGCTCCTTCTGCTAAATTGGATGCTGCCCAAATTCATGAATCATTAAATAAATCAAATCAGATCTTTTAAATTTAGGAAGTTGAATTTTGTTTTTAAGAATAAGAAACAAGCTAGGTGGAAGGATCTTACTTCCCAAATTAAGAGATAAGTTGATAGGGTTCAAGACACCCTAACCTAAATTATGGTACTACTAGAGGCCTGGTGCACGATAATTCATGCACTCGGGGGGAGAATGGGGGCGGTCCCTCAGCCCATTCTGCACCCTCTCACAGTCCGGGACCCTTCGGGGTATGTCCACCTGCCGGCTTAGGCCTGCTTCCCCACAGGGAGAGGGCCTGAGCCTTTAGTCGGACATCCTTAGCACTGCCACAGAAGCAGGATAGCCTCCCATCACCACGGCTGCACTGGCCAGCCATGAGCCGGCTTTTGGTTGAGCAGCACTCCCCCTGTGGAAGTGCACTGACTCCCAGGGGGCAGCTCCTGCATTGAGCATCTGCCCCCGGGTGGTCAGTGTTCGTCATAGTGACCGTTTGTTCTGCACTTAGGGTGAATTTGCATATTACCCTTTTATTATATAGGATTAGGGGCAGAAATAGAATATTGGGGACTAGCTATTAGTTATAAGAAATCATTCTCTGTTAACTGTGATCATTTGTTCTGATTAAAGAAAGCACATTCTAACCTGGCTGGGACTTGTACACCCTCCCCCTCTCCAGGACCTGGAATCAACCTTGCCCCCAGAAGTCAACCTTGGACCTGGTAGTTAACCTTGGAATGTGGTCCATCTGTGTTTAAGAATTACCGACGACAGCCCTAGGCACTCCATCCGCTATGTTTATAGCTATGCTCGCTATCGTTGCTTGTCAGTCTTCTTCCAAGTCTTAAACAACCCAATCCGAGAGGTGGCCACTGATTTACATGCCCTATCATTTAAAAAAAAGGGAATTTGCTGGAAGCCGGTCAATCCTTGCTGCTTGACACAGTCGCTGCAGGGAAGAAACATCTGCACAGCATATGTTTCAAGGGACCTGGAATATATGGCATACTGTTCTTAATATGTTTGCTCACCTTCTTGGAGCTATGTGTTTT
>NW_005356121.1:352227-354124 GCF_000412655.1 Myotis brandtii
AGACACATTTTTCTCTGGGCCTGCACAGAATGTAATAATAAAATGTAACTCCCTTTCTCTAAGCGTGACTTGGTTTTTCTCCGGTCTTCTGTAACAGTAATAAATGCTCATATATGATTCAACCCTGCCTCTGCTTTATTGGCTCCAATAAGGCAGGCAGCCTGGACCCATTGGTTGTCCTGTTACAGTAACTTGGCACAATTGAATTATTTTAAGGTGTTTGAGAAAACAGCAGAAGCAAGAAAGTCTCTCTTCCTCTGACCATCTCCCCTGAGGCAGGTCATAAAATCCTCAGCTTAGGAGGCCCTCCCCATACCCGAAGGATAGCAGCCTCCTTATCTTCAAGACAGAGGGACACTAAGAAGCCAAATGAACAGGACTTGCTCAGTTTCCCATACTTAGTGCATACTCTTTGTTTTATTATATCCTTCCCACAACTCTTCATTCATAACACCTAGCAGAAAAACACTCAGGTTTAATCATGCCTTTCAGGTCTTCATTTCCTTATGAAGACTCCTGTCATGTGAAGCTTACATTAAGTAAATTTGTATGTTTTCTCTCCTGATAATTGTCTTTGTCGGTTTAATTTTCAGACCCTGCCAGAGACCTTCACCCGGTCAAGGAACATGTTTTTCTTACCCATACAGCGTTCTCTTTGTTGCTTCATCCTTCCCCTTTGATGAGGTGGTTATGAGAACCACAATTGAAGTTTGAGGAAGGGGACACCCCAGACAGAAAGTGCAAGGTTCCAAACACACTGAAAACTGCCGGGGCGCCAGAACCGGTTTGGCTCAGTGGATAGAGCGTCGGCCTGCGGACTGAAGGGTCCCGGGTTCGATTCCGGTCAAAGGACATGTACCTTGGTTGCGGGCACATCCCTAGTGGGGGGGCGTGCAGGAGGCTGCTGATCGGTGTTTCTACCTCATTGATGTTTCTAACTTTCTATCCCTCTCCCTTCCTCTCTGTAGAAAATCAATAAAACATATTTAAAAAAGAAGAAGAAGAAGAAGAAAACTGCCGGGGAAATAAGCCTGGTTTCAGCTGTAGTTTGCCAACTGGCCTGGTGAACAAACATACATTTTATTTACATTTCTAGGGCAGATGGAGCCCACATGCCATCATGGATTCCATAGGTAACTCCTTTCGTGGAAGGAAGTTCCTTACTATGCACTATTCCAGTTTCAGGCTACTTAAGGGAGACTCTCTCCATTTCTCACTGGTTCCTTCACCTGACTGTGATGCACTGAAGGACCTGAAGGAAGAAATAGAACCAAAAGTGTTCCGTGATGGTGAACGATGCACACAGCCTCCACAGCACCAACCCTCAATTTCTGGTGGAGACCATTTATATTTTGTATTCTTGAAAATTAAAATAAAATGAATTATCTTCCCATAGGAAGCAGTAGTAGCTAGGATTATATAATAGAGCTGGGGAAAGGAGCATAAGAGTGTGGATCCCGCCCTGACTGGTTTGGCTCAGTGGGTGGAATGTTGGCCTGTGGACTGAAAGGTCCCAGGTTTGATTCCGGTCAAGGGCATGTACCTTGCAGGCACATCCCCAGTAGGGGGTGTGCAGGAGGCAGCTGATTGATGTTTCTCTCTCATCGATGTTTTTCTCTATCCCTCTCCCTTCCTCTCTGTAAAAAATCAATAAAATATATTTAAAAAAATAACAGAGTGTGGATCCCAAGAGAATAGATTCATTTTATGTGAACGTCGAGAAGGAATTTATCTGCTGAGATGGGCTCCTCCTGGTCTACAGAGGGCCCACATTTTACCTGTGTACATAAAAGCCCAGCAACCATGATGGCAGAGCGACCAGAACGACTGGGACAACTGGTGGCTATGACACGCACTGCGGCAGCCAACCAGCCTGATCCAGGCTCTGATTGCCCCC
>NW_005356121.1:354376-356941 GCF_000412655.1 Myotis brandtii
CCAGCCCCTCATCCCCCACTTCCCCACAGAGCCTGTCGTCCCTCACTTACTGCCCTCTCGCAGGCACCAGTTTATGGCAGGTAGTCACCCTTCCCCCAGCCAGCCAGGCCCAATTGGCCCCCAACAGAAGGAGGAGCTTCAGAGTGGTGGAGGCAGTGAATAGAATACACCGCAGTCTCCCAAGCCCCAAGTCCTGGCGGGGAGGGAGGGGCAGCAGCAGGGAGCACCAGCCAGTCCAGCCACCACACCTCCATCCCCCCAGTCGCCATCACCATGCCTGGGGATGCCAGCCATGGTCATGCCACCCAATCCCCAAGAAGAGCTGCTGCCACTGGCCGGCCCCAGGTCCCAGTGGTTTGGGGACCAGGAGGAAGGGGAGGATGAAGTGGTGACGCCAAAAGGGGCGAGGCCAGTGCTGCAGGCAGAGGAGTCTGGCTGGGGACTGGGAGCAGGGGCCGCGGAAGCAGGGCCCTGGGTACTGGGCTTGGACCCCGCCTGGCCATCGCCCGTTGTCATGGAAACTGCATCCACAGGTGAGGCAACCAGGTGGGTGCCACAGCCCCACAAATGGCATCAGGGACCTGGGTCCCCAGACTGCCCCTCCCCGCAGCGTGCCTCTGCACCTTCCTTACACTGTCCACCTTGAGCACCAATCTCCCCCCCATTTCATTTTTGATGCCAGGATCAGGAGGAAGGGGAGGATGAAGCGGTGACACCAAAGGAGTGAGGCTGGCGCCACAGGGGCAGAGTCCGGCCGGGGGCTGGGCGTGGGGGCCAGGGAAGTGGCGCCCCTGGAGCTGGGCCTGAATCCCGCCTGGCCACCGACCCTTGTCATTGAAACTGCATCCACAGGTAAGGTGGGCGGGCGGGCACTGCAGCCCCACAGATGGCGTTGGGGACCCGGGTCCCCTGACTGCCCCCTCCCTGAAGTGCGCCTCTGCACCTTCCTCAGGCTCCCCACTTTGAGCACCAATCTCCCCCCGCCAGCCCCCCTTCTCCCCAGACACACACACACCCTGCTTCGCCACAGGCGACTATAAATGTTAGCGGATCAGTCAAAAACCTGAATTTCATTTTCCCAAAGACTTGGAAGAAAACAAAACACTATTAATTCTTTTATTTATGATCATCATTATTCTGGCCTTTAAAGGGGTCCTCGGAGGCAAACGCAGCACCTGGCGCTGGAGGCCCGTGTACAAGTTTCTTCCTTCTGCCAAGGGGTTGGGGCTGTTAGGGGCCTCTTGGCCGGTTGCAATGATTTGGGGGAGGTGGGTGTTTGCGCGACAGCGACCAGGACGCTGACAACAAATCGTCGGGCCGCTGCCCCTAAACCCCGCTCTGTCCCCGGCAAAGAGCTGACTTTACCCGGCCCTTACCCATTCCCTCCACGAATCGCCACACCCTACACCCTCACAGTCCCTCGCCCCCCCAACCCCCATCCTTCATTTCTCCCTCTCTCCGCTCAGGAAACAGATATCCCAGGGTGTGTATGTCTAATTCAGGAGGGACAGCGTTGCCAGAGGGCTGGAGGTTGCCTTTGTTCCCAGCTGCCCCGGATAGACTTTTGCAGGGAGCATTGAAACTTGCAACCCCTTCGGGTGGCGGGCCTGGCTGTGGTGTTACAGGACTTGGGTGGTGAGTGGGCGAAGTTCCGCTTACAGGCAGTCTGGACTCTCCCGGGCTTTAGAATATTGCCCTGGGTTCAGCCTCCCTTTGCCTGACTCCCCGGTTGGGGTCCCCAGAGGGGACCAGGGTTGCGGGAGGCACGCTTGGGGAAGAGCCCCTGGCCTGGTGGTGCTGTTTTTCTAGGGACTGGGGAAGAGGGCGCTGTGTTGTGTGCTCTGAGAAAGCTTTGTTGTGGTGGAATGGAAATGTGTAGCTTTGGAAATACAGTGGGGCCTTGACTTACGAGTTTAATTCGTTCCGTGACGGAGCTCGGAACTCAAATTACTCGTATGTCAAATCAATTGTGAACGAGTGAGACACGGGATGCTGGGCTGATGTTGTGGCGTTCACTGTGACGTTCGCTGCGCCAACTAGCGGTGGGGTATCTGAAGCTGGCTCGTAACCCGAATTTTAGCTCGCAACTCAAAGCAAAAAATCGGCTAGTTGCGACACTCGTAAGTCAAGGCCCCACTGTAAATAGCTTTCCAAGGCCTAGAGTGGTGGGCCCTCCCAGCGGAGGGAATAGGCAGTGGGACTGGCCTTTCAGCTCTTGGCAGCTGATTTAGGGAAACCCCTTTCTTAAGCCACCGCTCTTACTGGTCATGTGGCGTGGCTTTAACTCTGCTCCAGCACAAGATTTGAGCTGAGAGAAGGAGGCTTGGGGAATGCGGTGAATAAAATGGCAACATTCTGAAGGGAAGAGAAAAAGTGACCATCTTTCAAGCAAAAAAAAGAAAAGAAAGACTTAAATCTGAAAAACCCATTTGTCCTTTGTTAATTACTATATGAGAGTTTGGGGGTGGGGGTGAGGGGAGAGGGGGAGAGGAAGATGGCCTAGGCCAGTGGTCGGCAAAGCGTGGCTCGGGCTCGCGATCCACATGCGGCTCTTTGACCCCTTGA
>NW_005356122.1:0-807 GCF_000412655.1 Myotis brandtii
GCTCAGTGGATAGAGCATCAGCCCTTGAACTCAAAGGTCCTGGGATCGATTTCGATCAAGAGCACGTTGCAGGCTCAATCCCTGGCCCTGGTCAGGGCATGTCTGGGAGGCAACAAATCAATGTGTCTCTTTCACATTGATATTTCTCTCTCCCCCTCCCTTCCACTCTCTCTAAAAATCAATGGAAAAATACCCTTGGGTGAGGGTTAACAACAACAACAAAAAATACTGAATCACTATGTTATACACCTGAAACTAATATAACATTGTATGGCTACTATAACTTAAAAATTTTTAAATAAATAAAAAAATACAAGGGAGATTTAATTACAGATTAATCCTAGCCTAAAAATACAGAATGTTAAAATTAGGGAAAAAATCATCATTTTGCAACAATTCATTTTAGGATTATTAATCCAGTCAAGTTTTATCAATTAACATTAGAACTCTTGGGTGAATAATTGGTTGCCTCCCATACTTGCTCACACCGGGTATCAAAACTGCTACCTCAGTATATGCCCTGATTGGGAATTACAACCTTTTGATGTATGGGACATGCTCCACCCACTGAGCAACCCGGCCAGGGCCCCTTGTATATTTTTAAACAAAAAATATATGAAAATATTTTTTAAGATTTGAAAAAAGTACAAAGGCAGTATGTTTCTATTGTGTTGCTCAAATAGATATTCATAAGAAATAAAGGAAGTGTGACCATTATTTCACACCATCAGTACAAATTTACCAAAATGGATCAATGATCTAAATGTAAATGCTAAAACTATAAGGTTTTAGAAATAGATAAGGGTA
>NW_005356123.1:0-621 GCF_000412655.1 Myotis brandtii
CCCCTGGCCTGCTCCCCACGCCTGTCATTCCTGCCCCGTCATCTTCTCCGTCCACCCCATAAGCGCCGGCCTAGGGTGCAGAGCAGGTGTCTGTGGACGGCCTGCTGCTCCCCGCGCTGCGGGCAGGACTGGAATAAACGCTCATCTAGGACTCAACGCGGTCGGCCTCTGCTCCGTTGGCTGCAGCAGCGACAGGCAGCCGGGCCTGGTTGTCCGTTACACTTCCTCACCGGCCGCTCCCATCCAGCCTCTCCCTGCTGTGTCCTGCCGCAGGGCGTCTCCTGTCCACTCCAGTGTTTCATGTCCTGTCCGTGCCGCCCGGTGCTCGTGTTCTGCTTTCTTTATCTTCAGTCCCCGGGAAGCAGGATTGGGGGTGGTTCTGCACCCCAAGCGTGGACAAAGTATTAGGGTGAAGGATACGGATGAAGTTTGTCGATAGTGGAGTGTTTTGGCCTTTTAAAGAAATAAATTTTTATTGATTTCAGAGAGAAAGAGAGAGGGAGAGACAAATGTTGATGAGAGAGAATCATTGGTCGGCTAGCTGCCTCCTGCACGCCCCACACCAGGAATCGGCCCGTGACCTTCTGCTTCATAGGCTGACGCTCAACCACTGAGCCATGC
>NW_005356124.1:0-1117 GCF_000412655.1 Myotis brandtii
CAATTTGCATGTTTGTCTTTTATTAGTGTAGATGGCACTGAAAATGTAAATCTTTGTTTATCTTGAGGTGCCAAGGGAATGGTGAAAAAACAATCCTTAAGCTCTACTACTATAAGAGACCGATCTAGAGGGATTTGCGAAGGCGCTGGGAGTCCAGGCTGTAAAGCTCCCATGGTATGCATAGTAGCATTAACCACTCTAAGATCATGTAACAATCTCCATTTTCCTGCCACCTTCTTAGGTATAGTAAATATATGCGTATTCCAAGGGCTATTGGAAGGCTCTATATGACCAGCTTCTATTTGTTCCTGTATTAATTCATGAATATGACCTAATTTCTCCTTGGTTAATGGCCACTGGTCCACCTATATCATTTTTCCATTGTATAGGGTCAGCATGAGGGTGAGGAGACTGAGCAGTGACCATTCCTAAAAAGGTTGATATCCTAATCCTCGTCTTCCTGGGTTTCCTTTGGCTTGGATGGGTTCTTTTATTCCCTGATTATTTTTTCCTAAGCTTTGACCAGTCTGATGTCCCATCTGAGTTATTAACTGCTGTCCTTTGCAGGTAATAATACAAGCTTGTAAACCTAAAACATCCCGGCCCATAAATTGACTGTAATTCCAGAGACAATGTAAGGCTGAAACCATCCTGTCTGTCCTTCCTCATCTTGCCACCTTAAGACTGCGGCACTATGTTGTGTGTTATCAGGAACTCCCAACCCCCTAATTGAGCCCATAGCTTCTACCATGGACCAACTTGGAGGCCAGAATTCTTTGCTGATAACACTGACATCTGCTCTAGTGTCTACTAAACCTTTAAACAGTTTTCCTTCTATTCTTAAATTAATGATAGGACAGGTTTTGCTAATTTCCTGTATCCAATAGATGTCTGAGCTTCCAAATCCTTGCGTTCCTCTTTTCCTATTTATAGCCTCACCTTGCTGAACATAAGGTAAAAGTAGTATCTGAGAAATTCTTTGTCCTGGAGTAATTTGCCTAATTGCATTCTAATATAACTTTAATCTCTCCCTCAGAGTCTGAATCTATGACCCCAGGCAAAACAGTTAGTCCTTTTAGAGTGTTTCCCTAAGATTAATACTAAAGTTCCTGGTGGC
>NW_005356125.1:0-1641 GCF_000412655.1 Myotis brandtii
CATGGAAAAATGAAACTAGTCCATCTTTTTATGCCATTTACAAGAATAAACTCAAAACGAATTAAAGACTTAATAAGAATCAAAACCATAAAACTCCTAGAAGAAAACACAGGCAGTAAAATCTCTAATGTTATCTCTTAGCAATATTTGTTCTGATATTTCTCCTCAGGCAAGGAAAACAAAATAAAAAAATAAAAATGGGGCCTGGCTGAGGTAGCTCAGTGGTTGAGTGTGGACCTTAGAACCAGGAAGTCACGGTTCAATTCCCAGTCAGGGCACATGCCTGGGTTGTGGGCTTGGTCCCCAGTGGGGTGCATGCAGGAGGCAGCTGATCAATAATTCTCATCATTAATTTTTCTAGCTCTCTCTCCCTCTCCTTTCCTCTCTGAAATCAATAAAAATAAAGAGGTTTATTTCAAAAAATAAAAATAAAAAATTGGGATTACATCAAACTAAAAAGTTTTTGCATATCATAGAAAAACATCAACTAAGTAAAAAGACAATCTATTGAGTGGGAGAACATATTCACCAATGATAAATCCAGTAAAGGGTTAATACCCAAAATTACTAACATATTCATACAACACAACACCAAAATTTAATCATTCAATAAAAAATGGCCTGATTTGACATTTCTGCAAATAGGACCTACAATAGCCAATAAATACAAAAAGATGCTCAGCCCTAGCTGGTTTAGTTCAGTGAGTAAAGCGTTGGCCTGCGGACTGAAGGGTCCTGGGTTCAATTCTGGCCAAGGGTACATGCCCAGGTTGTAGGCTTGATTCCCAGGGTGGGGCGTGCAGGAGGCAGCCAATCAATGATTTCCTCTCATCATTGATGTTTCTATCTCTCTCTTCCTCTCCCTTCCTCTCTGAAATCAATGGAAATATATTTAAAAAAGAAAAGAAAAAATGTTCAACAGTCACTTATTATCAAAGAAATGCAAATTAAACCACATCACACCTGTCAGAATGGGTATTAATAATAAACCAACAAACAACAGTTTGGCAAGATGTAGAGAAAGTGGAACCCTCATGTACTGTGGATGGGAATGCACACTGTTGCAGCCACTATGGAAAAACAGTATGGAGGCTACTAAAAAATTAAAAATGAAACTGCCTTATGACCCAGCAATTCCACTTCTAACTATGTATTCAAAGCAACAAAAATGCTAATTTGAAAATATATGTGAAATTCTATGTTCATTGCAGCATTATTAACAATAGCCAATATTTGGAAGCAACCCAAGTGCCTATCAATAGACTTGTGGATGAAAAAGTGGTGGTACATATATGCAATGGAATATTACTCAGCCATAAAAAGAATTAAATCTTACTATTACAACAACATGGAAGGTAGTAGAGGGTATTATGCTAAGTGAAATATGTTGATCAGAGAATGACAAATACTATATGATTTCACATATATGTGGAATCTAAGAAATAAATACATGAATAAACAAAACAGAAACAATGGGTTCTCTGGGCCAAGGTGTAGGTCAGGCTATGTATTTCTGGGGCACCAAGTAGACCAGCATTCTCAGGGTCTTACCTGTCTGTGGAATCGTTAAATGATTTGCAAGAGAAATGCTGGGGGTGAATGAACCGATTGTGGGTTATCCTAAAGGGGCTAGGATATTTT
>NW_005356126.1:0-774 GCF_000412655.1 Myotis brandtii
CTCGGATGAGTTGTCACACCTGTATCCTACTCTCACCCCACCCTAGCATAACCATGTGTACATGTTTATGTACGTTAAAAGATGGTGAGAACATCAAGAGACAATATTGGGAGAGCTGTGGGTATATTGACTACTTATGATCTCATCCTAATCTCTGATTTATTATGGCAGTTCTTCCAGAACACTAGTATTTTGCTGTGCTTTTCTCTGAAGTTTTCCCTGCCCCTTTACTTCACCATTGACTGCACCCACTCTATAGGGACTGTAATGTGTTAAAAGCACAGTGTAACTAATAGAAATAAAGAGTGCAATGCCCCTCCCCTAAGGTACTCCTTCTAGATGGAGTCTCTTACTGATGGTCAAAGACAAACAACAGGGTAGATGGATGGTAGAGGGTTCAGTGGGAATGGGTAGCAATTGGAGAAACAAAACCTTAAAAGAATGGTTCTTTCTCTGGTTCTTTCCCTTTTTCTTTTTGGAATGACCCACCTGTTGCAACTCCAGTGTGACTGCTTGAATTACAAGGAACTGGGATCTTCTCTCACCTGTAAGAATGAGCTTCCCTTCTGAAATGCTAATCTACTAAGACTTTATGAAACACGGACGGTGGGGTGGGAGGGAGAAGACTGCTTAGACCTGCCAGTAGGGAAGGGAAATCATGTGGAAAGGGAGAGGAAGGTGACATTATGTCCTTCTTGTGAGAAAGTCAGCCCTTAGATTCTGAGAATATGAGGTTCTCTCTTTTTTTTAAATATATTTTATTGATTTTTTAGA
>NW_005356127.1:0-760 GCF_000412655.1 Myotis brandtii
TGGATATTGTTGTGTTTGCTGTTGTCATTTTTTTTTTCACTTGACAATGTAAGGGAAAAGATGCCTCTGCCCCCGACTAAATAATCAGGTATTACATGTTTTAAAAATTCTTGCAGTACACTGGTTGAAAATCGTTGCTGTGGGTCAAACAGTGTTGGAAGATAATGGATTGTTCAGCCCAGGCAGCATAGTGTGAGCAGGCCTTCAGCTGAGACCAGAAAGGCTAATTCTTAGGAGAAGGCATCTAGAGTAATGGGTATTTTTATCACCCCATTCTTCATCCCATAGCCTGAAGCCCAGCAATGAGCAGAGTAAGGAAGGTTGCCATTAAATTAATTACCTTTCTCTACAAAATGCAGTACTCTAGCCCTAGCTGATTTGGCTCAGTGGATATAGTGGTAGCCTGCAGTCCTAGGTTTGATTCCAGTCAAGGGTAAGTACCTTGGTTGCAGACTCCTCCTGGGCCTGGGCCCTGTACAGGGCTCATGCAGTAGGCAACCAATTGATGTGTTTCTCTTACATCAATGTTTCTCTCTGTCTTTCCCTCTCTCTTCCACTCTTCCTAAAAAAAATCAATGGAAAAAATGTCCTTGGATGAGGATTAACAAAATGAAATACCCTATAAGGGTTCCAACATTTTAGTGGAAGGCAATAATGCACATAAAAGCAGAAATAAATGATATTGAAACATGAAAAAGAAAACATTAAAGCCCAGAAATTAGTTCTTAAAATAACTAAAAATTAATAATCCTGTTAAGAC
>NW_005356128.1:0-2653 GCF_000412655.1 Myotis brandtii
GACCTCCTGGTTCATAGGTTGATGCTTAAACCACTGAGCCATATCAGTCAGGCATGATCTTCATTTCTTTAGGGTCAGTTACTGGAGCTTTATTAAAGTTTCCTTTGGGAGTATGTTTGTCTGAGTTTTCATAATCCATGTAGCTCTGTGTTGGTGTCTGTGCATATGAAGAAGCAGACACAATTCCAATCTTACAGACTAGTTTTAGGAGGTAAAAACCTTGTTTTTTCAAGTCCCCAAACTGATGGGCCTGCCTTTAGTGTCACAGTCTAGCAAAACTGAAATCAAGGCTTATGGCTGTTGTTGGGTCTGCAGTTTGTTTTACAGTTGGCAGGCTTGTTACCAGGGATACAGCATGCTACTGTCAGTTGCTGGTTTGGTGCCTGAGCGGGCTGGATTTCCTTCGGACCATAGTAGTACAGGACTGGATCTGGGTCACTGGAGTTGAATCTGAGGTTGGGAACCCAGGTTCCATGGAAGAAGGTCAAGGTTTGTGGTAAGCCCATAAATAAGCAGGACAAGGGCCAAGTCCACAGGTTGGTGGAGCTGCTTACAGTCCACATCTGGTACCATGGTTGATGAGTCAGCAACCAGTGTATGATCCTGCCTTCCCCAAGTGGCCCTTTTTGGTCTTGGGCTCCACTGAGGGATTGCCACATCCTACCTGAATTCTTAAACTCCCACAAAGGTACTTTTACCCATGTATGGTTGCCAAATATTTGTTTCTATAGGAGAACATGGACTGTGGACCTCCTAATCTGCCATCTTATTGAATTTGGTCTTAAAGAAGATGCAGGAATTCTCCAGAGTGGAATGTTGGGTGAGAACTTATTCTTAACAAAGTAAATGAAATAAATAAAGGCTCAGAGGTCTGAAAGAACTTTGACTACTCCAGGAACAGAGGGATATTTCACATAAATGAAGATACTGATGCACTGTTGGCATTGCAAAGGGTAGCTTGCTTAGCAACAGGGACTGTAAATCAAATATCTACTTATGCCAGATGAGTAATGAAAATGACAGACGTGAACCAGATTTAGTGATAAGGAATGGTGGGAATGGCAGCAAAGAATTTTTATGCTCTATATATTTGTAGCATGTGATATTCAGCTCCAGCTAATTGCAACCATTGAGGAATATTGCCTCAGCCTGCCAGATCTCTCATTTTTTCAGAGTCAAACATTCAGATTTAAAGAAAGTTAAGTCCTCTTTTAGAAATTTATCATGAACTTATACTTCTATCATGTGAAAACTTTGCATTCATTATAGCATGTTTGAAAGAAAATATTAAAGAAAAGTGAGGACCTACTCAAAGAGAAATTGTTCAATACATTTTCTGAGTTTCTAAATAAATGCAACTAATTCAAACTTAAAAAAACACGCACACATTGGTGATGTGTGTTATGGTTGCCTGTTTGCAACCATCAGGTGTTGGAAAACTGCTAGCTTGAAACTTGCTGGTTTCTTCAACCTCCATTTCTTTTAAATAAGTTTCCTGCTGGCGGGTGTGGTCAAATAAAATATCACTTAGGGATGAGCAATCTACTCTGGAGATTAATGTTCCTGTTACAATTTATTTTCTTTGGAGTTAGCTCCTCGGTGGCAGATTTAAATTGAAATGCATTTACTTTGCAACTTTTGAGCAGTTCTTTATGCTTGCTAGTGTTAATAGAAAAAACATTTGACTAAAAGATGGGAAGGCACTCACTTGTCTTTATGTAATCAGCACAAAGAGAACTTCAGAGAGCCTGGGGCATGGGGAGTAAGTAAGTAAGGAAAGGCATAGAAAGAAAGAAAACACTATCCTTGTTAAGAGAAAGGTCAGGAATCCAGTTGCCCTAACAAAGCATTTCTTTTACACAATTGTTGTTTCAATTCCAATTAAGAGAAAGGTCAGGAATCCAAAGCATTTCTTTTACACAATTGTTGTTTCAATTCCATTTATTTTCTCAATTCCATTGTAAAATGTAAACTCTAATAAGGACACATTTAATCAAAGAGAATTTCTCTTGTTAATCAAATCCTGGTTAATAAAAAATGAAATATAAGTACAATGAAATAAAAGATATGTGTACTCTGAATTCCATAAAGAAATGGATATTGTTATTTTGAAAAATGATTACATTAGAATAGCATGAAATACTCAAGAGGCTTTCTATTTCATTTAAAAATTTAATTTTGATTATAGTATTTTAAGTGTACTTTGAGTATATGTGTGTATAGGTATGTAACATTTAATCAGTGACAAGATGTATACATTAATGTTAATATGCATTCATATACAATTAATAACATATTATCATATAACTAGAGGCTCAGTACACAAAAATTTGTGCACTCGGGGCGTCCCTCACCCTGGCCTGTGCCCTCTCGCAGTCTGGGACCCCTCGGGGGATGACCACCTGCTGGCTTAGGCCCGCTCCCCGGGGAATCGGGCCTAAGCTGACAGACAGACATCCTTCTGGCAGCCCCGGAGTCCTCAGGGGATGTCCACTTGCCAGTGGGGAGCAGGCCTAAGCTGCAGTCGGACATCCTTAGTGCTGCTGAGGAGGCGGGAGAGGCTCCCATCACCACTGCTATTTTGGCAGCCATCAGCCTGGCTTGTGGCTGAGCAGAGCTCCCCCTGTGGGAGTGCACTGACCACCAGGGGGCA
>NW_005356128.1:3287-9120 GCF_000412655.1 Myotis brandtii
GCTGGAAGCAGGTATCTGGGATTTATTTATCTTCTATAATTGAAACTTTGTACCCTTGAGCGGAGCTCAGGGCCGGCCAGGGCAGGCGGGAAGCTTGGCTTCCTCCATTGCCGGGGCAACCAAGCCTCCTGCTGGCTCCAGCTCCGTGGCCGCCGCCATCTTTGTGACGGACCGACGGAGTGAGGGTGTGATGGTTAATTTGCTTATCACTCTTTTATTGGATAGGATATGTCAACCAATGATCATTGATGCCAATTCAAAGCCAAAAGAAATCTCTAATTTGGGATGTGATGAAGAAGGAAACTTTATTCAATGTAAGCAGCGTAGTTGTGATATAGTATGGCTGTGGAACAGAATAGCTATGAAATCAGCTGAATACTGTTACAGCTCAGTTATGAAACAGCACAGCTGTGAGGTGGCTCTCAGGTGAGGTGGGTAAGAGCCCTCTCCAGCTAAATAGCTCTGTTCTGTTCCACTCTGCCCTTTTCTGCTCTACTCTGCTCTGCTCCAGTCTGCTTAACTCTGATCAAGTGAGTTGTTTAAGCTCCAGCAGAGGAAATGCAGTCTTCAGTCTTTGGAGGAAAGGGAAAGTGTGCTCCCTGAGCCAGAGGAAAGCTGACTTATACATAGAAATCCCCCAGCCCTGATCCCTGATTTGTCTGTCCTTATGCAAATGAGGACTCCAAAGTTTCACAGTTTGGTCCAAAAAGCACTGTCCTGATTGGTCCAAGTGAGGCCACTCTGATTGGTCAGTGAACATGCTAATTGGGATATAGTGCACAGCTTTGACTGGATGGCAAAAGTCTCAGTCCTATTGGTTGAAATATGATTCCAGAAATTCCTTTATAAAGATTTGCTTAGATAGCAGGAATACATTACAGGCAGTCAGTTCAATGTGGGAGGCAGGCAGTTCAGTGCAGGTGGCAATTTTTTGCAGGCTTCTCCCTGAAGCATAGTTTGTGTGAGAGGCCCATGTGTAGCAATGATGCTGGGCTGTTTGTAAATTTTAACCCAGTTAGCCACCAGGAACCATTCTTGATAGGTCAACAGATATATATGTTAATGTCAATATAAGTATTATCATTTAATTGATTGAGTGAAGTGTAGGATCTAATCTCCCTTTACATCTCTTTTTATATCCCATTTATAATATAGTTGTGTTAAATATTTCCTCTATATACATTTATAACCGCATCAGACAGTGTTATAATTTTTGCTTAAACTGTCAAGCACTTTCAAAAATTCCCTGTACTTTAAAAATTTTTTTTGTTTTTATTGATTTTAGAGAGAGGAAGGGAGAGGGAGAAAGAGATAGAAACATCCATGAGAGAGAAACATCGAGCAGCTGGCTCCTGCATGTCCCCTGCTGGGGATCCAGCCCACAACCCAGGCCCCCCCCCCCCAAAATAATAATAATAAATAAAAAATTCCCGTACTTTTGCTTGCATGTTCTTTTTTCCTTTCCTGATAAACCAAGCTTTTTTTTTAATTAAAAAAATAATTTCCTTTCTGTTTAGGGAACTTCTTTAGCTTTTCTTTGGGGGTAGGACTATTGGTGACAAATTCTCTTAGTTTTCCTTCATCTGAGAAAGACTTGATTTTCCCTTCATTCCTGAAAGATTTTTTCACTGGGTATAGGATTATGAGTCAACAGTTCTTTACTTTCAGCACTTAAAAATGTCATACAACTTTCTTCTGGCCTCTATGATTCCATTATGAGAAATCTGCTCTCATTCTAATTGACCTCTATAGTCAAGGTCTCTCTCTCTCACTCTCTCTCTCTCTCCTTTCAAGATTTTTTCTTTGTTGTTAGTTTTTGAAAAACTGATTATTATACTTCTTGATATAGATTTCTTTGAGTTTATCTACTTGAAGTTCCATGAGATTCTTTCATCTGTATGTTTATATCTTTTTCCACATTCAGGAACTTTTAGGACATTATTCCTTTTTTAAAAAAATTTCTGACACTGTTACAGAGGTCCCCTGTTACCCCCTTCCTTTGTCCATCTGTACCCAGCTCCTGAATCCCCCCCCCCCATCACCACCCTGTAGTCTGTGTCCATGGGCTGTGCATATATGTTCTTTGGCTACTCTCTTCACCTTCTTTCACCTCCTTCCCCTTTGACATCTGTCAGTGTGTTCCCATGTATCTATGCCTCTGGTTCTAGTTTGTTTGTCAGTTTATTTTGTTCATTAGATTCCACATATAAGTGAGATCCTATGGTTTTTGTCTTTTCTCTGACTGGCTTATTTCACTTAGCACAATAATATCCAGTTTCATCCATGTTGTTGCAAAGGATAAGAATTCCTTTTTTCATAGCTGGGTAGTATTCCATTGTGTAAATGTACCGCAGCTTTTTTTAAATCCATCTACTGATGGGCACTTGGGCTGTTTCCAAATCTTGTGAATAATGCTGCTATAAACATAGGGTTGTGTGGGAACCACGCCAGAGTCCCCAGATAGTCAAGGCTAATTAAAGTGTGGAGGCCTTGTTGATAGTATCCAGATGGCCAAGGCCACTCTGAACATGGGAATTGTAATCAAATGTTCAAGGCTGAGATACCATAAGCAGGTGCAAGGCCACAGCGATCTCACAGTATGCTGTGCCCTTCTATAACCCAAGTGATTGATATCACTGTTGGCAACTAGCCTCTTTTGTGTCAGTAATATTAAAAGTACGTTACAAAGGCTGGAGAAGTGAGAGAGGGAAAAGGCTAGAGAGCTCAGACGGAGCTGAGAGCTGGTACTGATATGATGTAAGGCTAAGAGCTCAGATATAGCTACCATGTTAACCAACTAGTGTGCTGAGAGAGAAGCCCAGAGGTAGTTACTACATGAGCCTACAGAAACCAGCCAATGTGCTGGGCAGGGGAGACAGGAAAAGCTGTTGAGCCAAAGAGGCTGGAGAGGCTGCTGAGGCTGTAGCTCTGAGGGAGAGCGCAGGTACTATTGCTTTGTAAAACTATAGGTCTAGGGGCCAGCATACGGCTGCTCAGACAGTAACTGTTGGTACAGAGACTGCTCCTACTGTGTGATAAAGATATGCATTTACCAGCTAGTGTTCGGCCGCCTATATGGGATTGCTGTAAAGGACAGTTTTGTCTGATGGCTATATGGCCACTGGCTTCTGCAATAAAGACTCATTCTTATACACCCACAACCTCTCATGGCTTCTCTGTCTGAGACCTGGCATCCAAGAAGGTCCAGCCCCTAGGCTGAGGGGTTCGGACTTGACACTTGTAACTAGTGAGCAGAGGCTAAAGGAGGAACTTGCACTAAGTTCCCACAGTTAGTGTAGCCAGTAGGGTTCTAGAAGGAACCTACTCTGGTGTAGTCGGAAAGAATTTAGAAGAATATATGGACTCAGAACAACTCAGAGCAGCAGTGCTGTGCAGTGCTCTTGCTGGGGGAATATAATCTTTCTGACTGGTTGGTATTTTGGGATTCTTAGGACCAGATGGCTTCACAAATGAATTTTACCAAACATTCAAAGTAGAACTAATACCTATCATCCTCAAACTATTCTAAAAGTTTCAAGAGGAGGGAAGATTTCCAAGCTTGTTTTATGAGGCCAGCATCATCCTAATTCCAAAACCAGATAAAGTCACTACAAAGAAAAAAATTGTAGGGACATTATTTCTCTGAGTACTTTTCAGCCTCATCCTTTTTTTTTTTTTAACTCTTCTTGAGAAACTTTAATGACACAAATGTTAAGTCTTGTATTATATTTCCACAGTCCTTGAGACTGTTCTTCATATAGACTCTATTTTCCCCCTGTTGTTCAGATTGGATAATTTCTATTTTGCTATCTTTTAGTTTTATTCCATCTTTCTTTTGTCCTCTTCATTTTAATGTTGAGCCCATCCATTAAGGTTTTATTCTTTTTAAATTTTGGTTATTTTATTTTTCAATTCTAAAATTTTCATTTTTTTCTTTCTTATAGCTTCTATTTCTTTGCAGAGACTTTATTTTTATTTTTTAATTGTGTTCACAATTGCTAGTTGAAGTATTTTTATAAAGGATGCTTTAAAAATCTTTGTAAGACAATTCTAATATCTCTGTCATCTAGATATTGGCATCTACTGACTATGATTTTTAATTCAATTTGATATCTTCCTGTGACAAGTGAATCTGGACATTTTATGTTACGAGCTTCTGGATCTGACTTAAATTTTCTGTTTTAGCTAGGTGTTGTTGTTTTTTATTTTTTTCCTGTCAGTGATCTAGCAGGGGAAGTAGGAGAAAGTTCACCTTATTACTGTCATATGGGGGTAGAAGTCTAGCTTTCCCACACAGCCTCCATTGACACCAGATGGGTCCCTCATTACTGCTAGGTATTGGTGAAAGCCCTGACTTCCCACTAATTCTCCTCTAACACTACCCATTGGGGAAGGTAGGGCATTTCATTTCTCCCAAATTGGGGTGGCACGGCCCAGCTCACTACTTGGCCTGCTCTGACACCATTTGGAGGTCTGTGTGAGGAGAATTGAGGCACCTCATTACATTCTGGGCCAAGAGACATGCTGGCCTTCTCACTGCTTTTGCTAGCATGGATTAGGGTGGGGCCATAGTTTTCTCATGGCATTTGTTTAGAGTAGAACAATTATTGTCTAATAACTTTCTGTCTTGCTAGTCTGCCCCTACTGGTCCTTTGGGTGGAGAGAGCAGGCATTTTATTTTTATTTTGTCTGCACCCATTGGCATTTCTTGGTTGCTGGTTTCTCCATCACCCAGTTTGGGATATATGAGGCAGAAGAAAAGTCAAGAAACTCATCACTGTGTCATTCCATTCCCTCCTCTACTACGGCCTGGAGGTCCCTAGTAAGTCTGCCTTCTCTTCAGCTTTCAGAGTGTGCTTATGTTCATTTTATATATAATTTACAGGGATTTTGGTTTTATATAATGGGCAGAATAAGGAAAAGTACATTTAACCTATCTCCCTGGACTTTTATTTATTTATTTTTATTTTTTTGGCGCTTCCCTTAAATATGTACCATAAAAATGCTTGCTATCTCCCAGCCGAAGTGGCTCAGTCACTGAGCGTTGACCTATGAACTGGGAGGTCATGGTTTGATTCCTGGTCAGGGTACATGCCTGGGGTTGCCCGCTCAATCCACAGTATGGGGCATGCAGGAGGCAGCTAATCAATGATTCTGTCTCATCATTGCTGTTTCTATCTCTCCCTCTCCCTTCTCTCTGAAATCAATAAAAGTATATTTTAAAAAATGCTTGCTAATAAAACAAACAAAAAAATGCTTGCTGTCTCTGCTTAACTTATTCTTTTTTACTTATTTGACCTTCATAAGTGACTTGTCCAAGATCACTGGCTAGTTAAAAACCAGGGCAAGACCCACATCTCCTCATTCTTATTTTTTTAAAGCAATTTATTTTATTTCACCCATTTCCCATCCTCCTCTGTACCAACCATTAGCTTGTTCTCTATATCTATGAGTCTGTTTCTGTTTGTTCATTTATTTGTTTTGAATTTTTAGATTCTACATATAAGTGAAATCATATGTTATTTGCATTTCTCCGTGTGACTTATTTCACTTACTAGTGGCCCGGTGCATGAAATCCGTGCATGGGGGGGGGGTTCCCTCAGCCCGGCCTGCACCCTATCCAATCTGGGACCACACAGGGATCAGGCCTAAACTGGCAGTCGGACATCCCTCTCACAATCTGGGACCTCTGGTTCCTAACCGCTCACCTGCCTGCCTGCCTGATCACCCCTAACCACTCTGCCTGCCAGCCTGTTTGCCCCCAACTGCCCCCCTCTGCTGGCCTGATCGCCTCCAACTGCCCCCCACACTGGCCTGCTTGCCCCCTACTGCC
>NW_005356128.1:11022-14086 GCF_000412655.1 Myotis brandtii
AGAGCTCAGATATAGCTACCATGTTAACCAACTAGTGTGCTGAGAGAGAAGCCCAGAGGTAGTTACTACATGAGCCTACAGAAACCAGCCAATGTGCTGGGCAGGGGAGACAGGAAAAGCTGTTGAGCCAAAGAGGCTGGAGAGGCTGCTGAGGCTGTAGCTCTGAGGGAGAGCGCAGGTACTATTGCTTTGTAAAACTATAGGTCTAGGGGCCAGCATACGGCTGCTCAGACAGTAACTGTTGGTACAGAGACTGCTCCTACTGTGTGATAAAGATATGCATTTACCAGCTAGTGTTCGGCCGCCTATATGGGATTGCTGTAAAGGACAGTTTTGTCTGATGGCTATATGGCCACTGGCTTCTGCAATAAAGACTCATTCTTATACACCCACAACCTCTCATGGCTTCTCTGTCTGAGACCTGGCATCCAAGAAGGTCCAGCCCCTAGGCTGAGGGGTTCGGACTTGACACTTGTAACTAGTGAGCAGAGGCTAAAGGAGGAACTTGCACTAAGTTCCCACAGTTAGTGTAGCCAGTAGGGTTCTAGAAGGAACCTACTCTGGTGTAGTCGGAAAGAATTTAGAAGAATATATGGACTCAGAACAACTCAGAGCAGCAGTGCTGTGCAGTGCTCTTGCTGGGGGAATATAATCTTTCTGACTGGTTGGTATTTTGGGATTCTTAGGACCAGATGGCTTCACAAATGAATTTTACCAAACATTCAAAGTAGAACTAATACCTATCATCCTCAAACTATTCTAAAAGTTTCAAGAGGAGGGAAGATTTCCAAGCTTGTTTTATGAGGCCAGCATCATCCTAATTCCAAAACCAGATAAAGTCACTACAAAGAAAAAAATTGTAGGGACATTATTTCTCTGAGTACTTTTCAGCCTCATCCTTTTTTTTTTTTTTAACTCTTCTTGAGAAACTTTAATGACACAAATGTTAAGTCTTGTATTATATTTCCACAGTCCTTGAGACTGTTCTTCATATAGACTCTATTTTCCCCCTGTTGTTCAGATTGGATAATTTCTATTTTGCTATCTTTTAGTTTTATTCCATCTTTCTTTTGTCCTCTTCATTTTAATGTTGAGCCCATCCATTAAGGTTTTATTCTTTTTAAATTTTGGTTATTTTATTTTTCAATTCTAAAATTTTCATTTTTTTCTTATAGCTTCTATTTCTTTGCAGAGACTTTATTTTTATTTTTTAATTGTGTTCACAATTGCTAGTTGAAGTATTTTTATAAAGGCTGCTTTAAAAATCTTTGTAAGACAATTCTAATATCTCTGTCATCTAGATATTGGCATCTACTGACTATGATTTTTAATTCAATTTGATATCTTCCTGTGACAAGTGAATCTGGACATTTTATGTTACGAGCTTCTGGATCTGACTTAAATTTTCTGTTTTAGCTAGGTGTTGTTGTTTTTTATTTTTTTCCTGTCAGTGATCTAGCAGGGGAAGTAGGAGAAAGTTCACCTTATTACTGTCATATGGGGGTAGAAGTCTAGCTTTCCCACACAGCCTCCATTGACACCAGATGGGTCCCTCATTACTGCTAGGTATTGGTGAAAGCCCTGACTTCCCACTAATTCTCCTCTAACACTACCCATTGGGGAAGGTAGGGCATTTCATTTCTCCCAAATTGGGGTGGCACGGCCCAGCTCACTACTTGGCCTGCTCTGACACCATTTGGAGGTCTGTGTGAGGAGAATTGAGGCACCTCATTACATTCTGGGCCAGGAGACATGCTGGCCTTCTCACTGCTTTTGCTAGCATGGATTAGGGTGGGGCCATAGTTTTCTCATGGCATTTGTTTAGAGTAGAACAATTATTGTCTAATAACTTTCTGTCTTGCTAGTCTGCCCCTACTGGTCCTTTGGGTGGAGAGAGCAGGCATTTTATTTTTATTTTGTCTGCACCCATTGGCATTTCTTGGTTGCTGGTTTCTCCATCACCCAGTTTGGGATATATGAGGCAGAAGAAAAGTCAAGAAACTCATCACTGTGTCATTCCATTCCCTCCTCTACTACGGCCTGGAGGTCCCTAGTAAGTCTGCCTTCTCTTCAGCTTTCAGAGTGTGCTTATGTTCATTTTATATATAATTTACAGGGATTTTGGTTTTATATAATGGGCAGAATAAGGAAAAGTACATTTAACCTATCTCCCTGGACTTTTATTTATTTATTTTTATTTTTTTGGCGCTTCCCTTAAATATGTACCATAAAAATGCTTGCTATCTCCCAGCCGAAGTGGCTCAGTCACTGAGCGTTGACCTATGAACTGGGAGGTCATGGTTTGATTCCTGGTCAGGGTACATGCCTGGGGTTGCCCGCTCAATCCACAGTATGGGGCATGCAGGAGGCAGCTAATCAATGATTCTGTCTCATCATTGCTGTTTCTATCTCTCCCTCTCCCTTCTCTCTGAAATCAATAAAAGTATATTTTAAAAAATGCTTGCTAATAAAACAAACAAAAAAATGCTTGCTGTCTCTGCTTAACTTATTCTTTTTTACTTATTTGACCTTCATAAGTGACTTGTCCAAGATCACTGGCTAGTTAAAAACCAGGGCAAGACCCACATCTCCTCATTCTTATTTTTTTAAAGCAATTTATTTTATTTCACCCATTTCCCATCCTCCTCTGTACCAACCATTAGCTTGTTCTCTATATCTATGAGTCTGTTTCTGTTTGTTCATTTATTTGTTTTGAATTTTTAGATTCTACATATAAGTGAAATCATATGTTATTTGCATTTCTCCGTGTGACTTATTTCACTTACTAGTGGCCCGGTGCATGAAATCCGTGCATGGGGGGGGGGTTCCCTCAGCCCGGCCTGCACCCTATCCAATCTGGGACCACACAGGGATCAGGCCTAAACTGGCAGTCGGACATCCCTCTCACAATCTGGGACCTCTGGTTCCTAACCGCTCACCTGCCTGCCTGCCTGATCACCCCTAACCACTCTGCCTGCCAGCCTGTTTGCCCCCAACTGCCCCCCTCTGCTGGCCTGATCGCCTCCAACTGCCCCCCACACTGGCCTGCTTGCCCCCTACTGCC
>NW_005356128.1:14101-17967 GCF_000412655.1 Myotis brandtii
ACTCCTGCCAGCATGCTTGCCCCAAACTGCCCCTCCCACTGACCTGATCACGCCCAACTGCCCCTCACTGCCAGCCTGCTCGCCCCCAACTTCCCCCACCACCAGACTGATCACCCCCAACTGCCCTCCCCTCCTGGCCTGATTGCCCCTAAATGCCTCTGCCTCGGCCCTGCCAATATGGCTTTGTCTGGGCAGCGACCATGGAGCCAGCTGGGGTGATGAAGGAAGCCAAGCTTCCCACCCGCTCTGGCCAGCTCGTGGCTCTGGCCCGTGCTGGCATCTTTGTCGTGTCAATTTGCATATTCCCTCCTTATTGGCTGTGGGCGCCAACATCTTTATTATGAAGTGATGGTTAATTTGCATATTACTCTTTTATTAGATAGGATTATAATAATCTCTAGGTCCATCCATGTTATCTCAAATGGCAAATTTTTTTTTAATGATGAGTAGTATTACATCCCACACCTCCCCGCCCCCCACATTCATTTAGGGAATGACTTTATTCTGTCTCATGATTCTATTTTTATAACTCATCTCTAATATTACCTGTAATTGGTCTTAAATAGTTCAGCATGGAACATGTAATTTATATTTTTGACTCTAGACATGGGACAATTGTTTAACAATTAATGTGCTCTAACCTAGAATGTGGATCCCATTGGAGATTAATAAGCAATTTAAAGGTTCTTAATGAAAGGCCCAAGAACTTCAACTATCTTTACCTCCATGGACATTAAAGACTTTATCTCCAGTTAATATTAGCATAATAGATATTAGAAATAATTTTTCATTGGTAAATAGGTGGCATCTAAGGTATGTGAATTGGTGAGAAATGTCATACAGATACTATGAAAATCCAACAAACATGGTAGCCCAAACTTTTGAGAAAGGCTTGGCTTAGGATTCTAACCTATCTCACATGCAGGATTTTGTTTCTTGGTTTTGTTTTTTTTTGTCCTGAGTGCAGTTTTCAGACAAGTACTTATTGGAGTACTTAAAACAACAGAGGGTTGTCACTTCACTAAGCTTACAAAATAAACTGGTTGGTTTTGTGCCTGATTACCAAGAAAAGCTTGTATGCATGTCAGAACTGGCTCAAAGATTTGCTCTCATAATATAGCACCTGGAAGTGACTTTGTAAAGATCTATAGAATTTAAAAAATATATAACCAGTGGAGACTTATTGATATCCTCCAAATAGGACAAAATAGTTGTTAACTACCAAATAGCACTGAGTCATTCACAACCTCAGAGGACATAGTATTGCCTACATCTTCCTTTCATGTAGCACTGGAAGAATTCAAGCTCACTCCATGCTACAAACAAGTTCATGTTGAAGTTATGCCTTCCTTGACCTATCCTCTGATAGGTGTCTGAAGTAAAATTGGAGGCCCTGAAACAGCCCATGTTGTTTCTTGTATAACCTCAAGAAGCAAATCTTTGATCAGAATAGTTGAGGGACTTTAACTCATTTATATCCATTGTCGTGTAGACCACCTTCTCTCAATCCCCTAGAAAAATTTAGAACTTCTACAGTGCATGATCAGAGAAAAGATAAACGGTGAAAAAAATAGGTATCTATGAAAACAAATGGCTTTTAAAGAGTTATTCCCCCAAATTTTAGCACACATAATTCTAAGAGTGCCAGAAAATAAAGCAAAAATAATGTTTTCCATATACTTCAAGAAAAAGATAACATACTTAGGAGTCTTTATTCTTTCCTTAGCTAGATATTACTTTTTAAACTACAGCTTTTGCTCAGAGATATAACTTGATAAAGTGAATAAGAATACTATTCTTCTAAACAGATCAGGGAACATTGGACTGAAAATAATTTTAAACGTTGAAAATTCTTTTCTTTTCAGTGAAATATTACCAAGGACTCTAATATAAAAAATGGATGTAGACAATGACCAGAATCTTTAGTAAGTGTAAATATTTGTCTTTGTTTCCAAAACCTTGAGTCTCCTTTAAGAAGCCATCTTGTGATAACAGATATTCTCATATGGCCCCCTTTCTACTACATGTTAAAATTGATTTGCAAGGTTCTTTGAATTCAAATTCCTGCTGCTAGTGGTTTATGTCAAATAATACGGTTTCCTCCCCTCCCTATTGTCAGAATAGCACCGTCTGGCTGCTGGTTAACAAGTGTGGGTCAGGCTGGTTGGACACATGGCAGACCATTAGATGCTCTGAATTTTGAAGCCCATTAATGACTATTAGCAGTTAAAGAAAATGCTTGGGTATAAACTGGACAGGCATGTTATAAGATTTGGAAGATGGCAGACAAAAGAGTTATACTCGGGTTTGTGGAGCTATGTACACAAGCAGACCTAAGAAATACCATGTAGTTCATAGATAAGGCCTCCTAGATGAAGAAATTGGCAGTGATGGAGCAGACCTGCTTTGTGTTTAAGTTCACAGAAATTTCCTCACTTGAGTCTCAGCTTTAGGTTTGACCTAAAGCATGAACAGCTTATTTGCCTGTGTAATTTTAGTAGCACCAGCAAGCCTCATCTGCTCCCAAATATTTACCCAATCACAAATCTGAAAGTCTGTCACCAGAGATTGGTCTATCTAGGGTTATAGGAAGCAAGTAGTACAGAGCTGAGTATATAGCAAGCATTTACTACATCATTGCAGTTGTTCTTTCTATTATAAGCCTGATTGTCTCTAGTGTTGGATCTTAATAAAGAGTATTTGGAGAGGTATGAGACATTTTGGTTATCACAGTGCAGAAGTATGGCGATAGGAGGAGCAGAAATGAGGCAGGCAGGGTTACTAAATATCCTGCAGAGGAAGAGATTGTCTGATATATGGAAGAATTAGTCTGCCTCAAACACCAGGCTTTTGTTTTATAACTAGAGGCCCGATGCACGAAATTCATGCAAGAGTAGGCCTTCCTTCCCCTGGCTGCCGGCAGCTGCTTCCATCTGGCACCCGGGACCCGGGCTTCCCGCGCAGCCCCTGCTTCGTCCGGAAGGTCATCCAGTCTAATTAGCATATTACCCTTTTATTAGTACAGATAGAGGCCAGGTGCACGGGTGGAAGCCAGCTAGTCTGCCCTGAAGGGGGTCTCGGCTCAGGGTGGGGGTCCCCTTGGAGGGTGGGGCCAGCCTGGGCGAGGGGCCTGGGGTGGTTTTCAGGCTGGTGATGCCCCCATTGGGGTGGGGGTGGGGTCTCTGCTGGGGGCGGGGCCAGCCTGAGAGAGGGGCTAAGGGCCGTTTGCAGGCTGGACACACCCCCATCAGGGTGGGGGTCTCTGCTGGGGGGTGTGGCCAGCCTGGGTGAGGGGCTAAGGGCCGTTTGCAGGCTAGCCATGCCCCCACCAGGGTAAGGGACCCCGCTGGGGGCAGGGTGGGCCTGGGAAAAAGGCTGATGGCCGTTTGCAGGCTGGCCATGCCCTCATTGGGGTGAGGATCCCTGCTGGGGGCAGGGCCGGTCTGGGTGAGGGGCTGAGGGCCCTTTGCAGGCCATCCATGCCCCCATCCGGGTGGGGTCCCTGCTGGGGAGCGGGTGGCCTGGGAGAGAGGCCTGGGGTAGTTTGCAGGCTGGCCAGCCCCCTGATGGGGTGGGGGTCCCTGCTAGGGGCAGGATGGCCTGGGCTGGGGGTCGGGGCTGCCTGGGTGAGGGCCTGGAGGCAGTTTGCAGGCCGGCCAAGCCCCTGCCTTTGTCCGGAAGGTCTCCAGAAGGTCTCCCGGTCTAATTAGCATATTACTCTTTTATTAGTATAGATATACTAGGGGCCCAGTGCACAAATTTGTGCACCTTGAAAGGAACTGTCAGCCGCAAGGCTGTGGTGGGCACAGGGGCAGGTCTCGGCCCATCCTCTGCGCCCCTGCCTGGTCCCTCCCCCCACCCCCCCC
>NW_005356128.1:18113-47962 GCF_000412655.1 Myotis brandtii
ATTGGGGCCAGTGCCAGCAGCAGGTGCAAGCGGGGCCAGCATCGTCAGTGGGTGCGAGTGGCGGCTGCTTCCCTGATCACCCCTCGGCAGCAGGGGGAGGTGAAGAAGCCCTCAGAGGTGATTGGGGCTGGCAGCAACTGCTCACACCAGCTGATGGCGCTAAGCAATCAGGACCTGCACCAGGTGCCAGCAGCAGGTGCAAATGGTGGCTCTGGCGCCAGCTGCGGGTGCAAGTGGGGCTGGCACCGGCAGTGGGTGCAAGTGCCAGGCCAGACCACAGCGTGCAGGAGCAAAGAATTTTCAGTAACCACCAGAGGCTCACCCTGATGACAGTGACTGGCACCCCACCTTGGTCTGGCGCTCCTGCTCACCTGCTCCACCATCCCACCATGGCCGATACCCACCATATTCTGTGCTCTGCCACCTGCTGCTGACATGCGCCATGTACTGTGCACATCCCCTGGTGGTCAGTGCATGTCATAGCGACTGGTTGTTCGGTTGTTCCGCTGTTTGGTCTATTTGCATATTAGGGTTTTATATATATAGATTCCAGTAAGGAAAAATTGAATTTACCACTCTCTTCCTTTTTTTTTTTTTTAAAAATATATTTTATTGATTTTTTACAGAGAGGAAGGGAGAGAGATAGAGAGTTAGAAACATTGATGAGAGAGAAACATCGATCAGCTGCCTCCTGCACATCTCCCACTGGGGATGTGCCCGCAACCCAGGTACATGCCCTTGACCGGAATCGAACCTGGGACCTTTCAGTCCACAGGCCGAAGCTCTATCCACTGAGCCAAACCGGTTTCGGCTACCACTCTCTTCTTAGTGTGCATTCATTTATTGGATTTATTTCTTTCCAACCTGAGTACAGTACCATGCCAAACCTATGTGCTGTGGAATGGAGAAGCACCAAAACTCAACTTGGTCTAATTTATAAACATAAATATGTTAGGGCAGGTGAGGAGTATGTGAAAATCAAATTAGTCAGTCTTTGGGAATCAGTCTTTTCTTTTTTGTACATCCTATATAATAAAAGGCTAATATGCAAATTGATCAAATGGTGGAATGACGGGTCACTATGATGCACACTGACCACCAAGGAGCAGACGCTCAATGCAGGAGCTGCCCCCTGGTGGTCATTGCGCTCCCACAGGGGGAGTGCCGCTCAGCCAGAAGCCAGGCTCACTCCTGGTGAGCGCAGTGGCGGTGGCGGGAGCCTTGCCCGCCTCTGTGGCAGTTGGACATCCCCTGAGGACTCTTGGACTGCGAGAGGGTGCAGGCCAGGCTGAGGGACACCCCCGAGTGCAAGAATTTTGTGCACTGGTCCTCTAGTGTAGATATGACTTTAGAATATTGAAAAATAAACAGAAATGTAGAACCTGGGTGATCTTTAAAACAGGGCAGCATAACCATGAGGCATTTTAGTTAGAATCTGACTTAAACATGAAAAGGGGGAAAGGTAGGAGGTAGGCCACTCAATAACATGGGCATTTCAGGATAGAGGAACCAAATGCCATTTATCCTGCTTTGTCACTGAAGTCATTACCACAGCTACAATAGTGTGTATTGTGCCCATTGTAGACAGCAGTATTGATCTCGCTCTGCCAAGTGAGCCATGATGAAGCCCACATGCCTCACAGACAAAGCTGCACTTCTTACGGGTGACATTTTCTGATGAGTGCAGAAAATACTTCCTTTGTTATTTTCCAGGTTTTTTTTATTAGTACCTGCCTGGGTCTGTGTCTCTGCTCCCACCTGCTGAGTAGCAATCTTACAGTATAAATTATGTTAGCTGAGAAGATTGCCATGACAACAGAGTTTCAATGAACCACAGCCTTTCCCTGGAGGTCTGACAGATACAGATGTAGAGAACTGATCTGCATTACTCTCTTCTAATTTTTTTCTATTACAGTTGACATTCAATATTATATTTAGTTTTATTAGGTATACAGTATAGTGGTTAGATATTTATAAAACATATGGAGTGATCCCTTCAATAAGTCTAGTAACCCCTGACGCCATACATATTTATTACAATACTAGAGGCCCAGTGCATGAATTCATGCTCTGGTGGGGTCCCTCGGCCTGGCCTGTGGACATCCCCTGAGGGGTTCCAGATTGCGAGAGGGTGCAGGCCAGGCTGAGGGACCCCACCAGTACACGATCAGGGCTGGGGAGAGACTACAGGAGGGCTCCAGGGCATGTCTGGCCTGACTTGCCCAGTCCCGTTCAGCTGGACCCCAGCAGCAAGCTAACCTACCAGTTGGAGTGTCTGCCCCCTGGTGGTCAGTGCGCATCATAGTGACTGGTTGAACGGTTGAACAAATGGTCATACACTTAGCATATTAGGCTTTTATTATATAGGACTAGAGGCCCAGTGCATGAATTCGTGCATGGGTGGGGTCTGGCTGGCCCAGCCCCAATTGGGGCAGATTTGGGCAGGGCCTGTTGGGAGGAGGAGATGGCAAGAGGTTGGCTGGCCAGCCCACCCCAATCGGGGCCTGATCAGGGCTGAGCCGGCTGTGGAGAGGGGCCGCGGGCAATTGGCTCAAGGGCTATGACCCCGATTAGTGTGGGGGGGCCAATTGGGATTGGGACCAGCCGTGGGGAGGAGCTGTGGGTGGTGGGCCAGCTGGCCCCACCCCAGAATGGGGTGAGGGGCTGATCAGGGGCCAGTGGCCTGGGGGAGGGGCCATGGGTGGTTGGCCAGCTGACCCTGCCTCTGATCAGAGTGGGGGGGCTGATCCGGGGTGGAGCTGGCTGGAGGAAGGGGCCGTGGACTGATCAGGGTGGTGGGGGCCCATTGGGGGGGGGGGGCTGATCCGGGGTGGAGCTGGCTGGAGGAAGGGGCCGTGGACTGATCAGGGTGGTGGGGGCCCATTAGGGGTGGGGCTGGCTGGGGGGAGTGGCTGCAGGTTTTCTGTGGTTCCATATAACTTTTTGGATTATTTGTTCTAGTTCTGTGAAAAATGCCATTGGTATTTTGGTAAGAATTGCATTGAATATTTAGATTGCTTTGTGTAGTATGGACATTCTAATGATGTTAATTCTTTTCTTTAAAATATATTTTTTATTTATTTCAGAGAGGAAGGGAAAGGGAGAGATAGAAACATCAATGATGAGAGATTAATTGATTGGCTGCCTCCTACACGGCCCCTACTGGGGATTGAGTCCCCAACCTGGGGATGTGCCCTGACTGGGAATTGAACCCTGACCTACTGGCTCATAAGTCAATGCTCAACCTCTGAGCCACACTGGCTGGGTAATTTTAATTATTTCTATACATGAGCATGGTATCTGCTTCTGTTTATTTACAAATTTTCTATTTATTTAAAAAATCTTCAATGTTTTATAATTTTTTTTAGTACAGATCTTTTAACTCTTTGATTAAACTTATTACTAGTTGTTGTTTTTTATGCAATTGTAAATGGGATTGGGGCTTTTTTGTTAATTTTTTACTAGAGGCCCAGTGCATGAATTTGTGCACGGGTGGGGTCTGGTGATTGAAGTCTACTGGGGGGCTGGACAGGGGGTAGGGACCACGGGAGGTTGGCCAGCCAGGGGGAAGAGGGGCTGTGGAAAGTTGGCCCACCAGTCAGAGGGGGTGTGTGGCCACGGGAGGTTGGTTGTGGGAATGCACTGACCACCAGCAAGCAGCTCCTGCATTGAGTGTCTTCCCCCTGGTGGTCAGTGTACATCATAGTGATTGGTCGACCAGTCGTTCCAGTCATAACGGTCACTTAGGCTTTTATATATAGAGATTATTGTTTGTTATCGGTATACTAGAGGCCGGGTGCACAAATTCGTGCATGGGTGGGGGATGGCCCACCCCGATCGGAGCCGATAAGACGGGGCCACCCAGGGGGAGGGGCCACAGGTGGTTGGTGGGTTGGCCTTGCCCCTGATCAGGGGTAGGGCCTGCCAGGGGGAGGGGCTGCAGGTGGTTGGCTGAACGCCCCCACCCCTGATCGGGGTGGGGGAGGCTAATCAGAAGCGGGGCGGAGGGGATGCGGGAGGTTGGCCGGCTGTTCCCGGCCCCCTGGTCGAACTCCTGGTTTAACTCCCGGTTGAACTCCCAGCCGAGGGACAATTTGCATATTAGTCTTTTATTATATAGGACAAAAATGAAACCAATTTCTCAATATTAATTTTGTATCCTGCTACTTTACTGAATCCATTTATCAGTTCTGATAATTTATTCTGGACTCTTTAGGGTTCTCTCTCTATAATATTATCTTATCTGCAAATAATGAGAGTATTATTTTTTCCTTTTTAATTTGGATGCCTGTTATTTCTTTTCTTGTCTGATTTCTATGGCTCAGGCTTCTAATACTAATTATAAATGACTGAAATACAAAAGTAGGAAAAAACAAAACAAAATCAACTGTCATTGGAAAATTTGGACTATCAGTCAGAAATAAACCAGGGGGTCAACTTGTGGATTTCTGTGCCACCAACAACTTCTCTCTTGCAAATACATGCTTTACATGACTAAACAGACAACAGTATACATGGATGTCACCAGGTAGCCAATATAGAGAGCAAATAGACTATATAATTGGAAGCAGGAGATGGAGATGTATTCTGTCTCACAAAACAAGACCAAGAGCAAATTAAACTCAATATTGATCTTTAAAGTAAAGCTGGAAGTCTCTCAAGAGTCTTTCTTAAATTTTTGGTATTGAAGGCATTCTTCTTGGGAATCTCACTGGTCTTTTTACACAGAAAATAAATGTCAACATACTCAGCCAGTGTGTATAAATAGTCTTTAAATTAATTTTCAAATTTTCAGCCAAGTATTTCACTAATTCTCTGTCTCACCTCATGTCTGCAAGACCTGGGAATTCCAGAGATCCTATGAGGGTAATCAGGCAGATTCTTTCAGTCTTCTAAAGGAAGATGAACTTTTCTCTCCCTTTATTTTGCAAATCCTTTTTTTTTTTTTTGCCTTTCCTTCCTCCAAAAATTAGTTGATATTTTTCACCCACTGATAATTTTGATTTAACTTAATTTTTTTTCCTTTTCCTTTTTTAAGTGGAATCTTGTCATTGCTGGGAAAGCATTATATGAGGCTGGTCTACCATGTTTAATCAGGAGCCTGGGTGGATGTGGATGTTGACAAGCTCTAATGTGTAGAAGTAGAAAGTAGAAATAGAGAGGACAGAATCCAGGCAGGATGAACAACTGGGAGGCTGCCTCTTCTCCTGTTCATGGTGAGCTTCTAGAGAGTTCAATCTGCTATTGTGGTAGGTGTGAGGTGTTTCCTCATAATAGTTTTAATTTGCACCTCTCTGATAATTTAATCCATTTACATTTAAGGTTATTATCAATAGGTATTTATTTATTGCCACTTTTATTCTTTATACCTATGTTCCTCTCTCTTTCCCTATTTCTTCTTCTTATAACAGACATTTCTCACAATGCTGGTTTGGTGGTAATAAATCTTTTTTTTTGTCCGGGAAGCTCTTTATTTCACTGTTAATTTTCAATTATAGCCTTGCTGGATAGAGTGCTCTTGGTTTCAGATCTTTTTTTTTTTTTTCCATTACTTTGAACACTTCCTGACATTTTCTTCTGGCCTGTGGTGTTTCTGTTCAGTTGATTTCTGACAGCCTTATTGATCTTCCCTTGTGGGTAACTTTCTGTCTCTCTCTTGCTGCTCTTAAAATTTGTTTCTTTTCTTTAATGTTTGCCATTTTATGATGTGTCTTGCTGCGGGGCTTTTTGGTTCATTTTGATTGGGACTCAATGTGTTTCCTGGACTCATGTAACTTTTTCCTTCACCAGGTTAGGGAAGGTTTCTGTCAACATTTCTTCAAACAGATTCTCTAACCTTTGCTCACTTTCTTCTTCATCTGTTACCCCCAGGATGTGGATGGTGCTTCATTTCATGTTCCATAGTTACCTTAAACTCTCCTCATGCTTTTAAAGTATTTTTTTTCTTTTTGCTGCTCTAATGTGGTTATTTTTTTTTTCTGCCATGTCTTCTAATTTGCTGAGTTGCTCCTTAGCTTCTTCTAAGCGGCTGTTGATTCCTTCCAGGTTATTCTTTATTTCAGCTACATCATTCTTCATCTCTGGTTCTTAATCATGTTTTCTATATATTTTTTTAAAGTAGCTTCCACTAAGTTCTCACTAAATTGTTTGAGCATTGTTATTACCATTTCTTTGAACTCTATACCTGTTAAATTGCTTGCCTCCATTTCATTTAGCTATTTTCTGGAGATCCCTCCTTTCTTTCATTTGGGGTCTGTTTCTTTGTTTCCCCATTTGCTGTTTTTTCTGTGTATTGGATAAGACTGCTATGCTTTCCAGTCTAGGTGGGGTGGCCTTCATGTGGGACCCAGTGGTGTAGTCCCCTTGATCTTCTGACCTGCGTGCTCTAGAAATGTCCCTTGTGTGTGTTATGTGGGACCTCCTGTTGAATTTGGGTCTTGATTGCTATTGTCCCATTTGTGGGTGGGCTCAGCCCTCAGACTTGTTGACTGAGAGTCTCAACACTGACCATGTCATGCCAACTATTATACAGGTGCTGAAAAAACAAAACAAGACAAGACAAACTGAAGACAACATGAAAGAAAAGAAAACAACAGCAATAAAACAACAATGACAAAAAATCTGAAACCTCCCCAAACAAACAAAACAAACAAACAAAGTATACTAAAAGGCACAAGACCAAAAGAATTAGAGGAGAAAAAAAAGAGAGACAGAAAAAGAGAATTTGAAAGAAAAGAAGGAAGAGACAAGTAATGGAATAAGTATAAAAATTAAAAGAGTGGAAAAATAAATGAAATAATGATAATAATGTTAATAAGTAATAATAATGAATAAAATATAGAATAGGAAAAGAAAAGAGAGAGGCAAGATGGCGGCATAGGTAAACACCGGAGACTGCTGCCGCAAAAAACCACTTCAAAAATACAACTAAAAGACGGAACGGACATCACCCAGAACCACAGGAAGGCTGGCTGAGGAGAGACTCTTCAACTAGAAGGAAAAATAACAGCACACCGAGGCTCAGAGGAGGCGCAGTGTGGAAAAAACTCAGGTGCGGAGGTGCGCGCGCAAAGCGGGCTGGTGGCTGAGAGCGCGGTTGTCGTTTTCGGTCAGGGGGGAGTCTCAGACTCTGAGCTCCAGATACGGGCGAATCGCTGGGGACTCGGACCCAAACGGGAGAAGCGGGAGTGTCTGGCATCAGTTGGAAGGCAGCTTTCCCTCCGAGGTTTGCAGCGGTTCCGGGGGTTCTGAGAAGCAGAGCCTCTGGGAACAGGACTGAGGGCACCATAACGGCTCCCTCCGCCCGCCCTGTTGAGCCCGCCCCGCCCAAGCCCTGCGCAGAGCCATTTGCCGGATCGCCGCAGGCAAAGGCTAGATTAGCACCTCCCCAGAGGACAGAAGTTTTCCGCGGCAGACACAGCTGATTCACACAGCCAGTCGGCCTGGTGGTCAAATCCCTCTAGTATTAACTACAACAATCAAGGCTCAACTAGAACAAGACTGCGCACAAAGACCACTAGGGGGTGCACCAAGAAAGCATAAAAAATGCGGAGACAAAAAAACATGACAGAAATGGAGGATATAGAGCTAAAAATCGCAATTTTGAGGGCTTGCAAAAATGTGCTAGAAGCTGTCAATAAACTTGAGGAGAGAGTCACGAAAACTAATGAGACCCTCGATGCTATGATAAAGAACCAACTAGAAATTAAGCATACACGGACTGAAATAAAGAATATTATACAGACACCCAATAGCAGACCAGAGGAGCGCAAGAATCAAGCCAAAGATTTGAAATGCGAAGAAGCAAAAAACACCCAACCGGAAAAGCAAAATGAAAAAAGAATCCGAAAATACGAAGATAGTGTAAGGAGCCTCTGGGACAGCTTCAAGCGTACAAACATCAGAATAATTGGGGTGCCAGAAGATGAGAGACAGCAAGATATTGAAAACCTATTTGAAGAAATAATGGCAGAAAACTTCCCCCACCTGGTGAAAGAAATGGACTTACAGGTCCAAGAAGCGCAGAGAACCCCAAACAAAAGGAATCCAAAGAGGACCACACCAAGACACATCATAATTAAAATGCCAAGAGCAAAAGACAAAGAGAGAATCTTAAAAGCAGCAAGAGAAAGAGACTCAATTACCTACAAGGGAATACCCATACGACTGTCAGCTGATTTCTCAACAGAAACTTTGCAGGCCAGAAGGGAATGGCAAGAAATATTCAAAGTGATGAATACCAAGAACCTACAACCAAGATTACTTTATCCAGCAAAGCTATCATTCAGAATTGAAGGTCAGATAAAGAGCTTCACAGATAAGGAAAAGCTAAAGGAGTTCATCACCACTAAACCAGTATTATACGAAATGCTGAAAGGTATCCTTTAAGAAGAGGAAGAAGAAAAAGGTAAAGATACAAATTGTGAACAACAAACATGCATCTATCAACAAGTGAATCTAAGAACCAGGGAGGAGGGGAGTTATGGGGGGGGAAAAAAGAGGAACAAATGTAATCTGAACAATAAAGATTTAATAAAAAAAAAGAAAAGAGCAAAAAAGTAAACTAAAGTAAAAAAGTAAAGAAAAGAGAAAAAAGAATAGACGATAAGGGATGATAGACATAAGAAAATATGAAAGGAGAAAGAGAAGAAAGGGAAAGAAAAAGCAAACAAAACAAAAAATAGTTTAGGATCTGCTATTTGTGGAGCTCACTGGTTATGCTTCGATGTTTTTTAATCTGGCTCCTTGGTCTGTTGGTTCTGGACCTCCTGGGAAGTTCTCTTGTACAGGCCAATGCGGATGGCTGTACCTACCTAAGCCTGGCAGGGAGGATCCCCAAGTAGTCCAGCAGGTGAGACCTCCATAGACCATAGGCTGTGCCTGCCTCTGGACTCACACCTTGAATGTCCTTGTTTTGAGCTCTCTCCCTTCTCCCATGGAACTGGGCTCTATAAGGGTGTCCCAGTTATGGTCAGGATGGTTTAAACAGACTAGCATTAAGGGTGGTGCCCATAGCTTGTAGGAGGCGTAGGCGAGCACTTCCTCTCCTTCCAATCTCTTAGCTCTACTTGGGTCACTGGAATCCCCTTGTCGCCACCCCAAGCAGGAGGGGATAAAAAAAAAAAACCCACAAAACCCCAAAAAACCCAGGCCCACTTGACTCTACTCTTTCAGCACAGCCGGCCCTTGCTGGGTGGGGCTTCTACCCAGACTCCCACTAGGCCAGATGTCTGAGTCCTCTGCACCACCAGGCCTAGCTACATGGGTGCAGACTTCCAGCCCAGAGCCATTCCATAGGTGGGGGAAGGGGCACCTCCTCTTCTCCCAAGGTGTGAGGATTGCTCCTCTTTCCCAGGATATTCTGTCTGCCCCTGTCCTGCTTTCTGCCAAAAGTCTTTTATAGAATAACTAGTGGCCTGGTGCATGAAATACATGCACATTAAAAGGGGATTAATTAGAGGAAATATTTTAATATTGCTATTTGCCCTTTCTCTATAATAGAAGTGTCAGAGATGAAAGAAAATTAGTAAAATGTATATGAAAATCTTCCTCCTGTCAGAGTCTGGGGTGCACCATGGAACCCAGAGTCAAGTCCCCAGCCACCCATGTGTGCCTCAAAATCGTGCAAGACCCAGACCCAGCCGGCCCCCCTCATTGGGCTAGATCCAGACCCGGCCGGTCCCACCCTTGTCAAGCCCCACTGGGTGGGGGGCGCAGCCTCAGGTCCCCAGGCCTGCCTGAGGTCCCCTGGCCTGGTGCCAGGGCAGGGGGCACGGCCTGAGGTCTCCTGTCAAACCCTGCCAGTGGGGGGCACAGCCTGAGGTCCCCCAGTCTGGCGCCAGGGCGGGGGCATGGCCTGAGGTCCCCTGTCAAGCCCCATGGGAGTGGGGAGGCGTGCAACCTCAGGTCCCTGCTGATTGCTCCTAAAGGCTCGTTATGGAAACTCCGTCGGCCTCAGCTGAGGGTGCAGCCATCTTTGTGGCAGAGTGATGGTCAATTTGCATACTCCCTCTTATTATATAGGAATGGACCCTCAGATTCACTGCTGGGTGAACTGGTCAGACCCCCTCCCCTGGACTGGAGTTCTGCTGCATGGCCCCTTCGGTATACACAGATCCGGCTAACTTCCCAGGCTGGTGTTGTAACTAAGCAATCATTTTTGTCTGGGATATTGCAGTTTGAGTCTCCCAGGTGGACCAAATCACCACTGATTTCCACTGTCCGATGCTACAGGGGCTCCCTTCCCTTCTCTGTTTCTCTGGTTTGGGGATCCCTGTGTGGGGCTGAGACCCCATGCTCCCAGTGAGCAGAAGCTGTGCTGCCACACCTTCCCTCTGGCTTCCCAGCTGCACTGCGCAGCTGTGTGAGTTGGCTCACCCCACTCCATGTCTTCTGTCCCCTCTCTGCACTCCCCACTCACAGTATTTCAGATCAGCTATTTTCCAGCTGTTTTTTTCAAGTTGAATGTTCTGCAGTTTGGTCCAGTGCTGGGAGCATGCAGATGGAACTTCCCTAGAATTGACACCTATTATTCTTCATCTTAATTGGTTAATTTCAACTTTTTCTTTAACTTCTCTCCTGTTTTAGCGCTGCAGGCATTGCTCAGTGGTTGAGCTTTGACCTGTGAACCAGGAGGACTTGGTTCCATTCCAGTGGATTCCCAGTCAGGGCACATGCCTGGGGTGAAGGCTTGATCCCTAGTGAGGGTTGTGCAGGGAGCAACCAATCAATGATTCTCTCTCATCATTGATGTTTTTTATCTCTCTCTCCCCATCCCTTCCTCTCTGAAGTCAATACAAATATATATTTTTAAAAATAAATTCTCTCCTGTTTTGGTTTCTGTGCTTTCTCTCTAGGTTTTTATTGTTGCTGTTGTTTAATCTTTCACACTCCTGCCCCCGTCTCCTTTTCTATCATTAAATGATGAAGTGATTTAATGTTCTATTATTGGCCACCTTGTATTTCACTGTTCACTCTCTTTTAATTCCAAATTTAACTCCAGTCTTTCTTTTTCCCAAGGTCTACATTCTTGTGTCAATATAACTAAGAAGATTATTTATGAAGATCTTTCCATGGCAATTCAATATCACTATGTTCAAAACTAAAAGCTCTATTGCTTTAACCAAACTGTTTCTCCTTCATTCCTCACTTTCATAAATTATACCTCATATCCTTCATCTTCTAAGCAATAAATGTGAATCATATCTTTAATAGTTTTCCTTTTACTCATGTTTCACTTCTAATCAGGCACTAAATTGTGTTGCTTTTTTCTCCCTGAACCGCTCAAACATTTTTTCCTTCTCTTATACCCTAATGGTGAGAACTTAATACAGGTCCTTATCACATCCCAACTTAATTACTGTCACAGCCACCAAATTTATTAACTACCTCTATTCTATTTCATCTTTAATCATATCTCTATAATTTATGCCATTAAATTTTTTGTTATAAAATATGTCTGAATACTCCTCTTTTGTTTTAGTTGTCCCTTGCTGCATAACAAACCATCCTAAACATAGTGGCTTGAAACAATAATAAACATTTATTAATCTCCATTTCTGTGAATCAGGAATTCAGGCATAGCTGTTTGTGGGGGAAAACACTGGTATTTCAAAAGATTGCAATAAAAATGTTGGCTGGGGCTGTAATCGTCAAAGACTTGATTTCGGGCTGACAGATCCACTGCCAGGGTGGCTCTCTCCTGTGGTTGGCAAGTTGATGCTGGCTGTTGGCAGGAGGCCCCAGTTCCTCCCCACATGAGCCTTTCCACAGGCTGCATGATTGTCCTTACACCATGGCTGCTGGCTCCCCTACCGTGAGTGATCCTAGAGAGGAAGAGCCATGAAAAACCGACCTTTTAATGATCTAGCTCCAGAAGTCACCAGAATCACTTTTTGCCACATTCTATTTTTTAGAAGGAAAGCAAGGGGAAATAAGCTCCATCTTTGGAGAGAAGACCATGAAAAAGTTTACAGGCATATTTTAAAACCATTGCACCTTCTAAAAATCTTTCAATGATTTTTACAATATTCATATTACTTTCTTTATATCTTCATCCTTCAGCACTGCCTAATGACTTAGCTGTACGAACTCACTGCTATTTCTCTATGCTCAAGTTTTTGTATATGCCATTCCGTATGCTTGTAATATCTGCCCTACTTCTTTATTTAGCTAATTCTACTTATCCTTCAAAACCTTACTCAGACATCAACATTATCAAAGTCTCCATCTTTATTGTTTACCTCTACCATTTGCCTTCTACCAATTAGATTTAATACACTCCAGTGTCCCCCACATCCCCCGCCCATTTTTGTTTATTTTTCCTGATCTATAACCTCAGCCTAGTATCTTTTATCTCTGAATCTTCATTGCTTAACATAGTTACTGCCATATTTGTGGCAATACCTGCTAATTAAGAGTTTATAAAATGAAGGTTATAAATACATTAATATTAGCACCCAATTCTCAACAAATAAACAAGTCAGTAGGCAGTAGGCAGTATGGGAAGAATTTGAGAAAAATGCAGAGACTAGATATAGGAAAGAGAGAGGAAAGAAAGAAGCAGAACAATTTGAAATTATCTAATTGAGCTATTAGATGAAGAAAAAAAGAAGAGTGAATTATAGGGAGAGAGGGTAATGAAATTAGCTCTGAAGATGCAGGTTTTAGAATACTCATATTTCTTTTATAGACTTATACATCTTAGGGGGGAAAAAAAAGGTCTGAAAGTTAGGAGAAAGATTACACCAGAGAAAAATGTGAGAGATGTTATACCTCAAGTGACTTCATGATATAGAAGTAATTATAAAATATGAGAAAAATGTTATAAAGTAGGATGAGAGGCAAAATACTTAAGTTACCTTTCCTAAGGTCACCAGGGTAGTAAAAATGTGACATGATTTACTTCCCACCATTCCCTGGGTGTCACTCATACCAGATATATCTGGCCAACTCCAGGTGCTATCCTCTTGGTCATCATTCATGAACTAGTGTGGGTGAACCATGGGCCACTCCTCATTTCAAAATACCATAATTTAGATATTTTGTACAGTTTTTAACTGCTGTGTCTAATGTTATGAAGCTCAATTCAACTTAATTCATACTCTAAAGCACCACTTAGAATTGTTGTTGATAAAATAATCAGTATGTTTGCCTGCCTCATATTCTAGGTATATCTTACATTATTTATTTTTGATCTAAAAATAAAAATGTTATTTCTTATTTTTTGACACAAAAAATAAAGCTATTTCCCAGAAGTTAGTTTATCCATAAGTAACATCCTCTTCTATAGGCATGAGTATAAGTAAAAGAAAGACATAGGCTCAGATATATGCATTTTAAAAAATGAATGTAATTCTGCCCCTGTCCCATAAAATATTGAATAATATACAAACCAATTTTGGGAGAAAATAAATTTTCTGGGCAATTTATTTTTTTCAATAAATATTTTTTTAAAACAACTTTTTGTTTTTTAAACTTGGAATACATTTTGGAATGTTCTCAATTCTATTTCTATGGAGAGTCTCTCTTCATAGACATTCTAGGAGAAATCAGACAGGTAGAAGAGGGTAAAGGGGAGATAAATGATGACAGAAGTAGACTTGACTTTGGGTGGTGAACACACAATACAATATTAAGATGATGTGTTATAGAATCATATTCTTGAAACCTATATAATTTTATTAACCAGTGTCACCCCAACAAATTCAATAAAAAATTTAAAAAAGAGATCAGGCTTCTAAACCATCACAGCAACTGTAAACAAAGTCAGAGGTGAAAGCCAGAATGAGAGATATCAAATCACCTTTTATCATTTTATTAGTTACTTCACAAGTTCAGAAGCTGGGACAAGAACTCATAACAGACTGAGCTAATTTCAATGTGTACTTTGTCTCACATTGTCTTTTTAGCTGCGAGCAAGTGTGGCCTAAAGCAGATGGCAGCCAGGAGAAGTTTGTTTTCTCCCTCTTCACTTTGAGCATTTCGGTTACACGTGGGCTTTAGGCAAACAGGGATGTTTATGTCAAATTAAATCTGTGTCTGACCCCTCTGCCTGTGTCTCATTGAAGCAGCAGCACTGCAGTGCATATTCCAGTGAGTTATGTTATGTGTGCTCATAAAAACATACTGCAACTCACAAAGCTATCAACTCTTAGTCATGAAACAAAAACACCTGTCATAAGAGTTTTATTTTATCTTCTTAATTACACCACTAATAGACAGAAGACAATGCCATAATTTCAAGGGACAGTTTTACACAGCAGGCCTGTTCTGGGGCATTCAGAATACCATAAGCTGCCTCTGGTCCCTAATTAGAGCAGCTCCTCCACAAACACCATAAATCCATTTTCATCAGAGAAGTTTCCTCTTCTGCAAGCAGGAAGGCTCTGCATCTGTTAGCACCAAGGTCAAACCCTACAGCAATTACACCTGCTCAATGGTATCTGGACATGGCTCATGGCTAGAGAGGCACTATTTTCCTTATAGCTCTGAGATGATAAAGAGGCTTATTGGGTACTATTTTGCCTATTACATTTGTAGATAACCTTTAGTGCTCATGAGACTGGAACATGTTTGGAGAGTAAGTCACAAAAGAACATGATCCCTCACTGCACCAAATCTGTGAGTTCCTTTTTGGAAAGTACAAAGCTAGACTTGGGTCTTCCTGGCGAATTCCATCTAATTTAGTAGGTTCAAGCTAACCTAACAACACATGGTCCACTAGGGGCAGTGTTGGGCCTGCCCTGCTGGGTGGAGATATTCAATGCTGTTATTAGCTTCATTGTTTTATGAGCCATCTCATGGAGGAAATGTAAACATTAAGCATTGCTGTGAGCTGAATTGAGCCCTGTGAAAAATCATATGTTGAAGTTCCAACTGCAGTACCTTGTAATGTAACCATATTTGGAGATAGTATTTTTTTAAAAAAATTATTTTATTGATTTTTTACAGAGAGGAAGGGAGAGGGATAGAGAGTTAGAAACATCGATGAGAGAGAAACATCCATCAGCTGCCTCCTGCACACCCTCTACTGGGGATGTGCCCGCAACCAAGGTACAGTGGGGCCTTGACTTACGAGTGTCCCGACTAACGAGTTTTTCGAGATACAGCTGTTTCTCAGCTGATTTTTTGCTTTGAGTTGCGAGCTAAAATTTGGGTTACGAGCCAGCTTCAGATACCCCACCGCTAGTTGGCGCAGCGAACGTCACAGTGAATGCCACAACATCAGCCCAGCATCACGTGTCTCACTCGTTCACTTTAAGATTTGACATACGAGTAATTTGAGTTACGAGCTCCGTCACAGAACGAATTAAACTCGTAAGTCAAGGCCCCACTGTACATGCCCTTGACCAGAATCGAACCTGGGACCCTTCAGTCCGCAGGCCTATGCTCTATCCACTGAGCCAAACCGGTCAGTGCTGGAGATAGCATTTTTAAAGTGACCAAGTTAAAATAAGGTCATCAAGGTGGGCCCTACTTCAATATGATTGGTGTCCTTATAAGCAGAGGAAATTACAACTCAGACCTAATTAGAATATAGAGGGAAGAGCATGTGAAGATACTGGCAAGGGAGACAGCCATCTGCAAAGCAAGAAAAGAGGCCTCAGAAGAAACTAATTCTGTTGGCTTCTTGATCTTGGACTCCAGAATTTGATCTTAAACTCTAGCTTCCAGATCTGTGAAAAATAGGTTTTTGTTGTTTAAGCCACCCAATCTGTGGTATTTTGTTATGGCAGCCCTAGCAAATTAATAAAAGCATTTTCTAAAATCTCTTATAAAAATATGTTCTATACATAGGCTGTGATCATTTGATGATGAGCATATTTCTCTACAGGAGTTGACAAAAACAAGAACAACATTTCTCGTTTTAGGCTACACACAAAATCCAGCAGTTTTTGTTTGATTGTTTGTTTTGTTTTTAATCCTCACCTGAAGATATGTTTAGAGAGAAGAAGGGAGAGAGAGAGTAACACCTATCAGTTGCCTCCTGAACTTGCCCCTGGTCTGCAACGTAGGTATACTGGTATACCCTGATGGGGAATTGAACCTTTTGGTGCACAGGATGATGCTCCAAACAATTGAGCTGCCCGGCCAGGTTCAAAGTTCAGCAATTTTAATTGAGCTGGCTGCACAGATTAGTCACAATTCAGTGCAATAGATGAGTAGATTTATTTAAGTTTGTAAAAGTGTCTCTTATAAAAAAAATAAGAGTAATACTATTTAAATTATTTTGGTAAAAATGTTTTCCAACAATTTTTTTCTTAAGTTAAATTGCTCAAAACTACTGCTTTGGTTTAGATTGGTAGGCCTTTTCCAATAATGAATTATGTCTTCTTTAGAGTGCTGTTAAGTTTTTCAACCTAAGTTATAAAATGCTACTTGGCTTCATAGTTCTTTCATTCTCGCCCAAGATATTTGCTACTTATTTACTCTCTTCTTGGCATTGACCCTTCCTACCTTTTGAAAGCTCACAGTTGTAGGGGAAAGAAATGTAATCTACCAGTTACAGGAGTGTAATCACTGTACAAAGTGCTTGTGTGGGCTTAGAAAGGGTAGAGATCAAGAAATCCATCTGAAGAAATCAAGGCATACTTTACTGAGACAGAGATGAAAAGTATATCACTGTGAAAACACACATTTGGTGACCCAGTGAAAATTATTGGACTTTCAGCCTCTGATGCCTCTTCCGTAAAATGAAGATAAAAATGCATTCCTTATTGAGACTTTAGGAAGAGTTTGTATAGTAAGAGTATCTAGTACATAATTTATACTCAACAGCTTTTCTTCCTTCTTTGTGGTTTTTCTCCATCTTAATTTTCTCCTCCACTTCCCCCATTTTTTCTTCTTTTTCTCTCCTAATCTCCCCTTTTCCTTTTCTCCTGTTCTATTTCTCCTTCTCCTCCCCTTCTTTTTTTGCCTGATATTACAGTCTTCTTCCTGTAATATCATTTATTAGACACCACTCCAGAAAAATAAAAAGCAACCTAAGTCCCTGCCAAGGCACCATTTGCCAAAGCTAGAGTCATGCCTTCTGTTGATTAAGCTTAATTGTACCTCTCTTAAAAATAAAAATTAAAATGAGTAAATGAAGCAGGAGATTCTGGTCACAAAGAGATCCAGCCACCAGTCAAGGGGCTATTGCACACATCCATTTTTTTTTCTTGAAACACTATTATACAATCTTATGCCTAGTATGTAACCAACACAGTACCACATTGGTTTCAGCCCTCTACTGATGGTGATAGGGGAGGGGGCATGTAATAGAAATAGAACCATAGTTGTTTAATAGGTACTCACTATAAAGAAGAGATTTTCTTACAGACCCTGGGAAACTGAAGGATGCCTTAAGGAGAACAGGCTCTGGAGATAAGGCAGCCCTGGAGCCCTGATGATCCTGTCACTAAAAAGAAAACACATTTCAAGAACAGATCAAGAACAGGAACTATCTGACAGGAGATAGCATTCTGGGCTAATCTTTTCCGGGGCTAATCTTTGCAAGGACAATGAGAGAAGGCAGACCGTGGGAACTTAGATTTTTCCTACCCTCTAACCATATATAAGGGCTGACTTGAAATGAAATGTCAGAGCGATCTTTTCTGAATGTTACACCGACTGTTTGCTTGGATTGCCAGCTATCTGATTAGTAAACGTACCACAAGGACTCAACCTTGTCTCTACTTATTTGACTCTGGTAGCCATGGGCAGCTGGACTCTTTTGTCTGGTTTCAGTGGGATTTCTCCTTTTGTTTCAATTGTCCCAAAGAAATGTAGCCCACATGTTTAGGGCACATATACAAATGGTCTGATTTATAACAAAACATCTGATTCCAGGTGGGGTCAGATATTTGGACCAATTTTATTATCTCTTTTGGAGTATAAATGATTGGACATGGTGAAGTCCAACAAATATTTTATTACCATATATTTGTTTTTTTTTAAGGCAGAAACAACAGATCCCTCTCTGAATTTTTAAAAAGTGATACTGCATTGATTTCTTACAACTTTGCATGCATTATCTCAATCAATTTAATTGCAACAATGAAATATTTATCTTGTATAGAAATTCACTGTGTGATTTATTTTAGTACTGTATGCAACAGATTTGCTAGTCTCTCTTATTTCTCACAAGAAGGGAAAATTCATTACCAGTCTGGTAAATATTAAGGAGTTTTAGGTCTGTAAAGAGAAATTTGGCCAAGAATATTTCAGAAGACATGAGTATCAAAAAAGAGAAAATTTTCTACATGATATTTTTAAAAAATATATTTTTATTGATTTTAGAGAGGAAGGGAGAGGGACAGAGAGATAGAAACATCAAAGATGAAAGAGAATCATTGATTGGCTGCCTCCTGCACATCCCCCCTCCTGGGAATTAAGCCTGCAACCCAGCCATGGATCCTGACCAGGAGTCAAACTGTTACCTCCTGGTTCATTGGTTGATGCTCAGCTACTGAGCCACACCAGTTGGGCTCTATATGATATTTTAAAATACCAATAAACTGGTCATGATGGGGGGGGGTGGGAAATCAGAATTTTATTGCACTTTATTATATACACTAGAGGCCCGGTGCATGAAAATTCATGTACTAGAGGGGGATCCCTCAGCACAGCCTGCCCCCTCTCACAGTCCATGAGCCCTCAGGGGCGGGAGGTGACCTGGCGATCAGGGGAAGGTGATGCCCACATCACACTTCTGCTGCTGCCACTGCTGGCAGAGCAAACCTTGGCCGGCCCTGGTTACCTGAGCCTCAGGCGACCCTGGGTGGCTGGGGGGCTGAAGGGACTGGGGGACTCTGGAGGAGGGTACACAGCAAGGCCAGGCCCACCGGGCCTGCTGCCCCGACGGTGCTGAGGGGACTGGACGCTGCCATCTTGTGGCTGTAGGCGCCATCATCTTTGAGGATGTGACAGTCAATTAGCATATCCCCTCCTTATTGGCTGCGAGCGCCTCCATCTTTGTGATGGTGTGAGGGTCAATTAGAATATTCCCTCTTTATTAGATAAGATTTTATGGTATAATATTCTTTTTATTTTGAATTATATATTTTGTGGAATGGAGGATGTTCAAGGGCCACTACAATCTTGACAGAGATTGGTAAAAGTTTTAATATGACCATGCCTTGAGTCATCATCAAGCAGACAATGCCTAAGCTACTTAAAATAATAGTTTTTCTTATAGAAGAAAAAATTATGCTTAAAATATACATGGAATATGGGAAGATAAAAATGGTGCATTCAGACTGGCTAGTTGGGGGCAGGAATTGTGTGTGCGAAAGAAAAAGACACAAAGCAGTGGGAACATTAGAACAGAGATTCTTCAGAGCAAAAGATGAGACTCTTGGTTTCAGTTACCACGTGTTATAATGGTAAACTGCCCTATGACCCTGGCAGGGAACATTAATGATAATTTTGATTACTATTAAGAACAGATTTGAGTAGAAGTAATTTAGAAATGAGTTTTGCAAAGAAAAAATAAAATCATAAATCTAACAGATCACCAAGGAAGCACAATTACTCCCCAAATGTAGACCCTCCATGGAAAGCCCTATTACTGGGCTCTGCCTCTTTAGCCCCATTCCCTGAAATTTCCTTCACTAGCACCCAACTGTTGAGTACTTTAAAACTGAAAACTAGAGTTACTCGGTTAATATTACTGTGAGGGTTTGAAACATAAGAAGAATGCTAATATTTTATAGTGTCTACTATATATAGATAACATTCTAAATAATTTATATAAATTCACTTAAGTTAGCAGTATGAGGTAGTTACTAACTTTTACTATCCCATTTTACAAATGCGGACACTTAATTTACAAATGTGGATACTGAGGCATAGAGAACAAAAGTAACATGTTCAATGACATGCAACTGGTAAGAGGGCAGAATTTATAATTGGACCCAAGCAGTCTAGATTCAGAGTCTACTTGTTAATTGCTTAGCTATCCCATCTCTCAGTGGGAGTAAGACATGTAGTCTTTGGCAATCACTATGATATACCCTAGATTTTCTGTTCGTCCTGTTTTCAGGCACTCTGCTCATTGTACCCACATAAATTTCAGTACTGCCGACATTTTCTGCCATAAATAACATGTGTTTGTATATGGATGTAGAAGTTCCAATCACTAAATGTTCAAATTTTAAATGTCCCAATAAAAACCATTCTATAGCTTTGATCATCCACCTTTGTGCAAATAAAACGCCTACACTCATAATTCACTGGTATGAAAACATCCAACCTCTGTGAACCTCAGTCTCCTCATGATTAAAATGAGAGGGACCAGATGAGCTTCCACAGCCAAGATTTTGTATTTCACATCTGTTCAGTTCCATTCCTGCTGAAGTAGCATGTAATCAGTCTTCCAGGAAATGATTGTGAAAATCCATTCATATCCACTAAGGTCCAGCATAGCATATTCCTAGAGGTAATGGAATCTGCTCAAATCAATGAGTCATTGAACACCTGTAACTCCCCATGGCTTAATTAAGAACACCATTGTTAAGACTGCTTTGTTTGTGCTTAGGAACATGTTTTTGTGGTTTCACTTTTAATTTGGCAGCAGCTGATATTAATTCAGACCATACAGTATACTCGTTTGTCTTTTATGACTGCCATTTCCCACAGGTAACCTGATTATCCTGCCCACAAAACAATAGAGAGCACCTTGCCTGTAAGGTAACAGGTGAACAATACTCAGTGAAGAAGCTTTATGTACTAAGTGGGGAGTGAGTGTCATTCCTATTACTTGTAAAGAGAAGAAATAATTCATAGGAGTTCAGAGATAAGAGTTCAAAATCAGCCAGTTAAAACCAATTTGACACCTTCACTGAGATTAGGACCTTTCTGCTCAAAGTCCTTTGGTAGATTAATTATCCAGAGGGTTGGTGAAGAGAAAAGGACTAACATTTATGGGCATTTAGTATGTGTTAGTCCTTGTTTAGGTTCTTTAAGATAATAATAAAATAATAACAATAAACACTCGTATGTGCACAGTCCTGCTTTATGTGTATTAACTCATTCAATACTCACATCAAACCCACAGAGTAAATACAATTTTTATCTCTATATTATTGCCTTATAGTTTATAACAAATGTAAGAGAGAGCCAGTATTATCTCTATTTTTCAGATGTGACTGTGTTTCAGAGAACTTTATAATTTGGCCATGGCCTCACAGCTAATAAATGACTAAGGCAGAACTCACGCTCATGTCTGTCTGACCCAAAGTTGTGTTTTTCCCTGTCTCGACATGAATCCCAGTACTGTGAAAGGCTTTGCATTCTATGTTGTACCTGAGAATTTCCAAGTTGGAAAGGACCTTAATGATTCCAAGCTCATTGTTTTTATTATGTAGATAATCATTGTTTCCTTCAAATGGTCCCTGACTTCTTCGCCTAAATTACATTTACTTCTGTGTTTTCAAGTAAATAGAACTCACACGATTCAAAAATAATGATTCACAAGTTGAGATACTCATCAGAGAGCTCACATGCGGAACTTTTGAAAATACAAATTCCCCAGCACCACCATAGGCCTATTAAATCCATGTTACCTAATCAGCAAATGTGTGATTCTGATGTCATTCTAACTTCACATAGCATTAATATAATTACCTGCTCTAAACTCTAGAAACCAAATATTATGGCATCTCATTGTGTCAGAGATACAGTGAGCTGGGCTTCAAGACATACTAGGATTTCAATAGACTCAGCAAACAAAGAAGCAGGATAAAAAAAACTATGGTTTTTGACTCAGTAGTAGCAGCATTTGAAGATCTGGCCCTTGAAAGAAGTGGCTGGGAGTTCATGGGACATGGTAAAGTAGGGAGGTCAGCTTCAGCTGTCCCAGAGGTCTTTAGGCAGCAGAGATGCTTAATGTCAGGGAGAAGGTAACATTACATAGTCCCTAATCAAAATTGTGAACAAAAGAAGAGAGTCCATACTGTGGGAAAAGGGGCTAGCATGGAAGAGGATAGTTGGTGGGGCTTTAGACACATAACATAAGCAGGGTTTGGGGAAGGCTCTTAGCCCCATGGAGGGTTTTTAGTACTAAGAAGTAACTAAGTGAGAAGCTCATTGTTCATTTCTTTACTTAAGCAACCATTTCATTTTAAAAAATATATTTTTATTGATTTCAGAGAGGAAAGGAGAGGGAGAGAGAGATAGAACCATCAGTGATGAGAGAGAATCATTAGTCGGCTGCCTCCTGCATGTCCCATACTGGGGATAGAGCTGGCAACACAGGCATGTGCCCTGACTGGGAATTGAACCATGACCTCCAGGTCATAGGTCGATGCTAAATCACTGAGCAATGCCAACCGGGCTAAAACAAGAGAGAATTTAAAGAAAAAGTTGAAATTAATCAATTAAAATGAAGAATAATAGGTATCAATTATAGGGAAGTTCCATCTGCATATATAATTAATTATGCCAAGTTATTGAACCTTAAGATATGGCAATTATCTGGACTCAATCAAATGAGCCCTTAAAAAGCAGAGTTTTCTATATAGTACATCATCTGTATATTTTACTATGTTTACTATCCCAAGTCAAGTCTCTTTCCATCACTATTTATTCTCCCTTTACCCTCTTCTATCTTCCCCACCCCCCTTTCCCTCTGGTAATCACCATATTGTTGTCTGTGCCTCTGAGTTGTTTTTGTTTTTGTTTTGCTTAATCCCTTCACCATTTTCACCTAGCCCCAAGTCCCCTCCCCTCTGACAGCTTTCAGTCTATTCTCTCTGTTCTCTGTACAAGTGAACACTGTATAATTTTATTAACCAATGTCATCCCAATAAATTCAATAAAAATAACAAAAATAAATAAATGCAACTCTTCAGACATTAGCAATGCCCAACCCCCTAAAACATACACCAAAAAACAAAGCAGTTTTTTCCAGGTAGAGAGAAAAAAGAACATCCCAAAGATCCAAAGTACTATATGAGAGACTCCATGTGCTTTTGCTGGTTTGGTGGAATGCAGGCAGCTTTCTAGGAGCAGAGAGCAGTCTCTGGCTGAGCTGACAGCCAGCAAGGAAATGATGACCTCAGATCCTCAACCACAAGGTACCAGATTCCGCTAAAAATCTAAAAAAGGCGGAAACAAATTCTTCCCAGAGCTTTCAGATTAGACCAGTGGTTCTCAACCTTGGCTGCACATTAGAATCACCTGGGAATCTTTTTAAAATCCTGATTTCTGGGCCTCATCCTCCAGAAATTCTGTTTCTTTGTTACTAATGTTGTGGCCTCACCCCATAACAAAGAAACAGAATTTCCGGAGGATGAGGCCCAGAAATGCCCAGAAATCAGGATTTTGAAAAGATTCCCAGGTGATTCTAATGTGCAGACAAGATTGAGAACCACTGGATTAGACCCAACCTGGAGAGCACACCTAGTCTTCTCACCTACAGAACTGAGAGTCAAAAGATAGGTACTGTTTTAAGCTGCTCAGTGTTTAGTGAGTTGTTACACAGCAGTGGAAAATGCATATATTTTCCTAAGTCCCATATCTGAGGGCCTTCTATTGTATTAGAAATAATAGATATAGTGACCTCCAACTCAACCTTGTCCTTTCCTTTTCTTCTGTGTGCCCTTTCATAATGGATATAATGTGGCATCCACTCAAATGTCAAGTTAGAAACCTGGTGTCATCTTCTCTCTTCCTTCTTCATGTCCAATCAGCCAACTAGACCTATTTATTCTACTTTTCTAATATCTCTCAAATATACCACCTTATTTAGAAACTCCTTCCTTAGTTCAAATCACCATCACTTCCTCTTTGGATTACTGCAGCAGCCTGTTAAATGCTGCCCCAAACTTTATTCTTGATCCCTTATTTGTTCACACTGAACTAGAGTAATTTCTCTGCTGTACAGATCTAGCCATGTTACTTTCATGCTGAAAGTCTCCCAAAGTCTCCCTGCTATCAACCCTAACCCATGGGTTACATGATACTAAGCACACAATGCCTATTAATCTATTTTTCTTCTCATCACTCCAGCATCCTTCACTTCTACCTCTTAAATCCATTTGACTCCCCAGCTATATTGGATACTCAAAGCATCATTTTAAGTCCTGTCTTTCAGGGCTTTTTCCTCTATATGAGAACTCTTCTCTGCCCACCATCCTCCCTCCACCCCTAACACACAACTTCTTTACCTTCCTCCCTGTTTTTACTTTCACTTTGGGGAAGACTTCATGCCCACCAATGTGCTATTTTGCATCCCATACCCAGCTTTTCAGTACTCATCACATAGTGTCTTTTCAATGGACAGTTTGTTATATTAAGCAATATTCTGAATACTAAAATGGATTAATTGAAGCCTTGGTGACAGTTGCTTTAAATTGTGACCTAAAGTGATTTGATTTATCTTAAAACCACCTCAATTTTTAGTGTATTTGTTGTATCCATTAAACTGACCATAAAAGGCTTTGTGTGAAAATATTTTTATTCCATGCTATATTCTGTGTGCCTGTTCCTTATGTCTTGAATCAAAATAAAGCTATGCTGAAGTGCTTTAAAAATATCATTTCACCACACTCTTGTCTGTATTTGTTGTTTGTTTGGTTTGATCATTTGTTGCTTTCTGTTTTAAAACCACATATGAGAACTCACATGGTTCTCACATTTTTTGCTTGATTTGTTTTGCTTAGCATGATATTCTCAAGATCCATCGCAAATGGCAGTATTTCATCTTTCTTATGGCTGAGTAGTATTCCATTGTATAAATTGTAGTTATCAGAGGAGAAGAGTGTTAGAGGGGAGTAGAATAGAGTAAAGGGGGCCAAATATATGGTAACAGAAGAAGACCTGACTTTGGGGTAGTGAACACAATGCAATATACAGATAATGTATTGTAGAATTGTACACTTGAAACTTATATAATCTTATTAATCAGTATCACCCCAATACATTTAATAAAATTAAAAAAAGAAACAAACAGAAATCAGGGCCAATATTGACAGCATTAATACAAAAAGTCAAGAAATAAAGAAAATATAAGAAAAAATGAAGGACTTTCAATAAAAGAGTATATGCTAAACAAAAAATGGTTTTTACAGACGAATATTTGCAAATAATTTGGTGATAGAGAACACACACAAAAAATTTCATTCTCATGAGTAAAGCTCTATTTTAAAAATTATACTGTGTTAATTATTATTTTTTAAATCTTCACCTGAGGATATTTTTTTTCATTGATTTTTAGAGAGAATGGAAGGGAGGAGGAGAGACAGACACAGAGAGAAATATCGATGTGGGAGGGACACATCAATTGGTTGCCTACCTCAGGCACCCTGTCTGGGGTTGGGGATTGAGCCTCTAACTGAGGTACATGCCCTTGACTGGAATTGAACCTGTGACCCTTCAGTCCATGGGCCGATGCTCTAACCAGTGAGCATACATAAGTGTGGGAAAAACTGATATTTTCCCCCACAATTATGTATTGATTTAATTTACATTTAATCAATTTAACCATTGATTCCTGCCCTGTGGCTACTGGGAGTGCTAGCTCCTGTCAGGAAAAATGGCTGTTTTGGTTTGGGGCCTACAACCAAATGCTCCTGGCTACTGCTTTTCCATGTCTCCCTGCAATGCTTCCTACCACAGCCTCTCCTCAGGCACCTTGAGCCCATGTCCCCCTCCCCTCCCTGCACCAAAGCCTTGGTCGAGTAGTTGCAAATGAAAACTCCTGTGCTCTGGGTTAAAAAATATATACACACACACAAACTAAACAAACTGCGACTTTCTCTTCGACCGGCTCTGATCTACCAACTCTAGACACCACTGCAGCCAGCAGCCCTGCAGCCTTTAACAACTGGTTGTTACATGGGCCGTGAGTCTTGGCTCTGGTGCTCTGGGTGTGGAGCCCAGCCTGGGTTCCGCCTCTATCTTCTGAAGGAAAAGAACCTCCTATAGCCCAGTGTTCCCTTCTAAAATTTAGCCTGTTGGCCTGCTGCCCCTGGAAGTTGGGTCAGGTCCTTTCATGAACTCACCCTTCCTACCAGTCTCCAGGTGTGTTCTATCCTTCCTTGATATAAATCTCCTCATCAGCTGGACCTCAGTTGGTAATTCCAGGTCAATGTTCTCCTATTTAGTTGTATTTCCAGTCTGACCCTGGGACAAGGTGCACGATAGGTCTGCCTATTTGGACGCCAGTTTTTCTCCACTCTCATCATTCTTATTAAACAGTAGAGGCCCAGTGCATGAAATTAATGCATGGGTGTGGTCCCTAGGCCTGGCTGGTGATAGAAGTGAGAGCATCTGGCGAGAAAGGGCAAGTCCCAGCTGACCTCTGGGCCCTGGGCAGCATCTGGGCCCCTCAGCCCCTGCGTGCCCCCTCCGCCTGAGTCACAGCCTGAGTCCCCACATGGAAATTCGGTGAGCATGGCCAGATGCCATGGACTGGGGTGCAGCATAGGCCTCTGGGCCGCCCAGCAGCACTGCATGGACGCTGGGTGGGCAGCACGCTCTCTCCTGGCTGGCCTCGCAGACTGGCTTCTGTGCGAACCCATGGGGAGTCCGACTGGCCCCTGTGGTCCCAGCGGCTGCAGCCCAGCTCACCCAGAAGAGGCCACGTGGGTGCGGGGCGGGCTCCTTGTGGGTGCCCAGCACCTGAGCAAAGGGGCTTCCCGGGCGTGCGAGCCCTGGCATCCCGGGGGAGGGTAGCAGGGGGAGTGAGAGCGAGCTTGTTGGACACCCTGCATTCTCACCGCACCTCCGTCTTTGTCACCCCCACCCGGGTGCCATGGGAAGTTGGTCGCCACCACCCACCCCCAGTTCTCCGTCCCAGCCCGGGGCCTGGCCCTGATTGGGTGATCAGGGCCTGCTGGCCACTGGTCGCCACCTGTGGGGTGACCAGGCCCGCCCCCCACATCCCCCCCCACACCCCTGCCGGCTCCCTCAGCACCTGGAAGCTGGGCGGTGGCCCTGCCCCCTACCACTGATGCTGGTCGCTGTCTGTGGGGCAATTGGTGGGGCTATTGGGCCACCGCTCACACCTGCCTTGGCCTGGCATTGCCCGCTCACCTGCTCCACCATCCCACTGTGGTCCCGCTCTCATTGGGGCCCATTGGGGCTGGCAGCACCTCCACTGCCACCTGCTACCAGAGCTGCGTCGCCAACACCTGCCATGTTCTGCGCCAATCCCTGGTGGTCAGCGCACGTCATAGTGAATGGTTGAACTCCTGGTAGAAGGGACAATTTGCATATTAGGCTTTTATTTTATAGGATAATGCTAGAAGTCCTATGCAATAAAGGCAATTGAAAAATATAAAAGGCATACAAATAAGGAAGGAAGAAGTAAAACTGTCCCTTTTTGTGGATGACATGATTCTGTATATAGAAAACCTAAAAGGCTCCACCAAAAACTTATTAGAAACAATAAACAAATGCAGTCAAGTTGTAGCATACAAAATCAATGTGCAAAAATCCATTTCCTTCCTATATACTAACACAAAACTTCAGAAAAAGAAATGAAAAAAACAATTCCTTTTGCAATTGCAACCAAAAGAATAAAATACCTGGAATAAACTTAACAAAGATTGTGAAAGATCTATATACTGAAAATTACAAAGCATTATTAAAAGATATTGAAAAAGACATGACAAAGTGGAAAAATATCCCAAGTTCATGGATTGTAAGAATCAACATAGTTCAAATGGCCATATTACCAAAAGCGATTTATAGATTTAATGCAATTCCCATCAAAATCCAAATTTTATTTTTTAAAGAAATGGAACAAGAAATCATCAGATTTTTATGGAACCACAAAAGACCCCAAATAGCCAATGCAATACTGAGAAAAAAGAACGAAGAAGGAGTTATCACTCTACCTGACTTCAAATTACACTACAGAGCTACGATAATCAAAACAGCATGGTATTGGCAGAGAAACAGACATACAGATCAATTAAACAGAATAGAGAGCCCAGCTATAGAAACACATGCATATGAACAGATAATTTTCAACAAAGGAGCTAGAAACACACAATGGCGTCCAGATAGTCTCTTCAATAAATGGAGCTGGGAATACTGGACAGCCACATGCAAATAAATGAAACTGGATTACAGTTTGTCTCCCTGTACAAAAATTAATGCAAAATGGATCAAAGACCTAAATATAAGACCCAAAAGTTACATAGAAGAAAATATAAGTATCAAACTTGATCTTGGTCATAGAGAACATTTTATGAACTTGACCTCAGAGGCAAGGGAAGTATGGCAAAAATAAATAAATGGGACTATAACAAACTAAAAAGCTTCTGCACAGCAAAAGAAACTGACAACAAAACAAAGAGGCAGCCAACCAGATGAGAGATGATATTTGCAAACAGTCGCTCCCACAAAGTTTTAATTTCCAAAATATATAAAGAACTCATAAAACTCAACACCAAACAAACAACCCAATCAAAAAGTGGGCAGAGGACCTGAAAATATACCCGTCTCAAGAAGACATTCGAACATCCAATCCTATATATTAAAAGCCTAATACGAAAATTGTCCCCTCGAGCTTTAGTTCGACTGGGAGTTCGACAGGGAGACCGGGAGTTCGACCACTCACTATGACGTGTGCTGACCAACAGGGGGCATCATGGAACATGGTGGGCGTTAGTGACACGCTGTGACCTCTCGCTGACTACCTGGGGGCAGGGGTGATGGGGATGGAGGTGCAGTGAGTATGTGGGGTATCTGCTGAGCTCGCTCTCACTCCCCCTGCTACCCTCCCCCGGGGCACCATGGCTCACGCTCCAGGGAATCCCCCGCACCCAGGTGTCGGGCGTCCATGAGGAGCCCACCCTGTGCAGCCTCTTCTGGGTGAACCAGGTGGCAGCTGCTGGAACTGCAGGGGCTGGTCGGGCTCCCTGTGGGTTCATGCAGGAGCTGATCTGAGAGGCCAGCCAGGAGAGAGTGCACTGCCCGCCGGGCTTCCATGCAGTGCTGCTGGGTGGCCCAGAGGCTCATGCTGCGCCCTGGTCCATGGCATCTGGCCACGCTCACCGAATCTCCGCATGGGACTCAAGTGCTGTGACTCCAGTGGAGGAGGGCGTGTGGGGCCTGGGGGCCCAGGTGCTGCCCAGGGCCTAGAGGTCAGCTGAGACTTGCCCTTCCACACCAGACGCTCACACTTAGATCGCCGGCCAGGCCTAGGGACCGCACCCATGCATGAATTTCATGTATTGGGCCTCTAGTAGATATATAATAAGATGTTCAACCTCACTGGCAATTAGGGAAATGCAAATCAATACTTCAATGAGATATCAACTCACACCTGTTAGAGTAGACATTATCAACAAGACAAGCAATAACAAGTGTTGGAGAGGTTGTAGGAAAAAGGGAACCCTTATTCACTGCTGGTAGGAAATGTAGACTGTACAGCCACTATGGAAAGCAGTTTGGCAATTCATCAAAAATCCTATATAATAAAAGCCCAGTGACCAAAAAGACAGAACGACCAGAATGACCAGAGACCAGAACAGCCCTGCCCCCCAGTGAGTGGTTAGGGTCAATCAGGCAGGCAGGCGGGTGGTTAGGGGTGATTAGGCAGGCAGGCAAGTGGTTGGGGTGATTAGGCAGGTAGGCAGAGGCAGTTAGGGATGACCAGGCAGGCAGGCGAATGGTTAGGGGTGATCAGGCAGGCAGGCAAGTGGTTAGGGGCGATTAGGTAGGCAGGCAGAGTGGTTAGAGGCGATTAGGCAGGCAGGTGAGCAGTTAGGAGTCAGTGGTCCCAGATAGCAAGAGGGATGTCCGACTGCCAGTTTAGGCCAGATCCGCAGGTGGGATTGGGCCTAAACTGGCAGTCGGACATCCCCCGAAAGGTCCCAGATTGCGAGAGGGTGCAGGCTGGGCTGAGGGAC
>NW_005356128.1:48001-55671 GCF_000412655.1 Myotis brandtii
TCCCCCCGTGCATGACTTTCATGCACTGGGCCTCTAGTATGAGATATAAACAAGTGGAAGAATATACCAGGTTCATGGATTGGTAGATCAATATTATTAAAATGTCCATACTACCCAAAGCAATCTATAGATTCAATACAATCTCTATTAAAATACCAATGGCATATTTCACAGACCTTGAACAAACACTCCAAAAATTTATATGAAACCAAAAAAGACCTTAAATAGCTGCAGCAATGTTGAAAAAGAAGAAAAAAAAGTTGGAGGAATCATAATACCAGATATAAAGTTATACTACAAAGCTACTGTACTCAAAATAGCCAGGTACTGGCACAAGAAAAGGCATGTAGATCAATGGAACAGAACAGAGAACCTAGAAATCGATCCAAGCCACTATGCTCAATAAATATTTGATAAAGGAGGCAAGGGCATACAATGGAGCAAAGACAGTCTGTTCAATAAATGGTGTTGGGAATATTGGACAGATACATACAAAAAAAATAAAACTAGACCACCAACTTACACAATACACAAGAATAAACTAAAAATGGATAAAAGACTTAAATGTAAGATGTGAAACCATAAAAGTCCTAGAAGAAACCATAGACACCAAAATCTCAGACATCTCTCATAGCAATATGTTTACTGATACATCTCTTAGGACAATGGAAACTAAGGAGAAAATAAACAAATGGGACTATATGAAAATTAAAAGCTTCTGCACTGCAAAAGAAACCATCATCAAAATAACAAAGAGCCCACTATCTGGGAGAACATACTTGGCAATGATACATCTGATAAAGGGTTAATCTCCAACTCATACAACTTAACAAAAAGAAGACAAACAATCCATTTAAGAAATGGGCAAAGGACCTAAATAGACACTTCTCCAAAGTGGACATACAGATGGCCAAGAGACCTATGAAAAAATGTTCAAAGTCACTAATTACCTGAGAGATGCAAATCAAAACGACAATGAGATATTACCTCACACTTGTTAGAATGGCTATCATCAACAAATCAACCAACTACAAGTGCTGGCAAGGTTGTGTAGAAAAAGGAACCCTAGTACACTGCTGGTGGGAATGTAGACTGGTGCAGTCACTGTGGAAAACAGTATGGAGTTTCCTGAAAAAATTAAAAGTGGAACTCCCATTTGACTCAGTCATCCCATTTCTAGGAATATATCCTAAGAAACCTGAAAAACTCATCAGAAAGAATATATGTTCACAGCAGCACAATTTACAATAGCTAAGACTTGGAAATAGCTTAAGTGCCCATCAGGAGATGAGTGGATAAAAAAACTATGGTACATTTATACAATGGAATACTATATGGCAATGAAAAAGAAAGAACTCTTACCATTTGCAACAGCATGGATGGACCTGGAGAATATTATGCTGAGCAAAATAAGGTAGTCAGAGAAAGAGAAGTATCACATGCACTCACTCATATGTGAAATCTAATGAAACAAAAAACTAATGATCAAAAATAGACCCAGAGTCATAGAAGTATGAACAGACTGTTGAACCTCAGAGGGAAGGTAGGGAAGGGTGGGTGGGAAGAGATCAACCAATGAACTTGTATGCATATATGCAGAACCTGTGGACATGGAAATTGGGGTGGTGAGGGTCTGGTGGGGGAAGGGATGGGAATGGGCTGGAAGAGGTTAATAGTTGAAAAAGGAGGACCTATATAATGCTTTCAACAATAAAGATAAAAAAATAAAGAAAAATAAAATATGTACCAAAGAAAAATAATTGAGAATTGAACTACCATCGGACCCAGCAATCCCTCTCCTGGGTATATACCAGAAAATCTCAAAATCATGTATTTGCAAAGATATATGTACCCCTATGTTCATTGCCGCATTATTCACGGCAGCCAAGATATGGAAACAACCAAAGTGTCCTGCAATAGAGGACTGGATAAAGAAGGTGTGGTACATATACATAGTGGAATACTACTCAGCCATAAGAAAGGATGAAATAATACCATTTGCAACAACATGGATGGACCCTGAGAATATTATGCTAAGTGAAATAAGTCAGTCAGAAAAAGCTAAGAACCATATGATTTCACTCATTCGTGGGATATAAAACTGAAACTTGTGAACACAAACAGCAGTGTGGTGGTTGCCAGAGGGAAGGAATGAGGGGTAAAGAGGGTTGTAAATATGTCTCTCTTCTCAGTGTCCAGCGCAGCTAGAGTGCGGTCCGGTTCCTAAGTAGGGGCGGCTGGGGATTGAGAAAATGAAAAAAAGAGACAGACACAGAGATGGAAGCAAATAGCTGGGGCCAGGTGGGACCACTGTCCTCTGATGGAGACACAGGGACAGAGACAGTGACCCAGAGCCGATACAACGTATTTATTTTATACAGCAAAAAACAGGAAGTTTTACTAAAATTCAAGACAAAGGAGATTATGTGCATTCTTGGGGTGGGAGTCGTATTCATTCCTGGTGCTTGGCTGGATTTAAATAACAAAACCCACCCCCTGGCACCTGGGCTGAAGGTCAAGCTGACAACACTCCTGCCTTTTGGCAAAGTGTGTTTCCAGGACGTGGCTTTGCCAATGCCACTGGCTTCAGCTGACAATAATTAAAGAAATGCCCATGTGCCTTCCCAGGCGCTCTCTACAGAGGGTGACAGGAGAAGATTTGACTTTGGTTTGTGAGCACATGGTGCAATATACAGATTTTGTAACATAGAAACCCATACCTGAAACCTATATATTCATATTGACAATGTTACCCCAATAAATTTAATAAAAAATAAAATAAAAAATAAGAAAAAACCAAAACAAAATAAAACAAACAAACAAAAACATATCTGTGGGTGAGGGTTAAACGCACAATGAAACCCTTTACTTACTTTTAAAAATTTATGCCAGAAAGCCATTTGGACAAGTCTACTTTTAGGAATAGAGTTATAAATCTACCTTTATTCTAACTTTTCCTCTCAGGAGGAGAAACACGGCAAATAAATGAAATAGTTAAGGGTTTATTATTATTATTTTCTGTCAAGAAGACTAGGCTGACACTTGTTAAATTTCAAATTGGATTTGAAACACAGATTTTGGAAGAAATGTACCTTGGCTTCCGTCAGCTCTCAAAAGTTTAAGAAAACATTGAGAGGCAAATATGAATTAGATTGGGGGAGGCATGCCAATGTTGGCCAGACCTGCCAATGGCTGCAGATTTGATTTTCTTATGCTTTGCCAACATGTGGGGAAAAGAGTCTAGCTGCTCTTTTAAACAGAAATAAATAATAGAACCTGACAGAAATCTTAAGAAAGGCAAAACCTGTGTGTATCATGGGGTGCATTGGATTGTAATGCTCTATTCTAGAACAAGCAGCTATACCTTTCAGATTCTTTTAGAACTTCAAATCCTAAAAAGCTATCTTAATACATCGTTTGGAAAACATTTCTCAAGAAAGTGCTTATATTTACTATTTCCTTAGTTATTTTATAGTCATTTGAGAATTTTGGATGATTTTAACCATTTTATTTAACTTTCTAACTTCTTCGCTGAGGTAGTGTGTTAGCAGTCTAAGGTGATAATGAATGAGATTGTTCTGGAAATCTATTTTCCCATTCCCACTCTAAAGATATAGGATTGCATCTGCATGAAAGACCCTGGCATAAACTGTAAAAGGCATCCAGACAAATGAAAGAAAGAGTTAGATGAGAGGAAAATGACAGCCGAATAGACAGACCTGTCCTACACCTCATTCCAGGGCCAGCTGGAAATAAAACTAAATTGAAGAACATTCACCTGGAATTTCCAACTGTGGTCTAGCTGAGGAGGTGACTTATAACAAGGAAGAACAGAAGGTACCTGGAGACCAGCGGGAAGGGTGAGCTCACAAGAGGGGGGGTTTCCTGGAGAGGAGGGAGCTGAGCTATGGGGAAAACTGTTCTGGGAGCACAGGCAGGTGTTGTGTCGGAGCTTCCGGACCTGCTGTGGCACAACCCACAAGCCCTGGTGGCGCCCTTATCATCCAAGCTGTTGCAATGGTAGCAGGACTGCTGGCAGCAGTGGAATCTAGACCCAGCAGACCAGATCCAGAGGGGAGAGAGAGCCGTGGTTTAGATTGCCCCCCTTTTTTTTTTCCTTTTCTTTTAAAAAAATCTCTAAATCCAGAGCACAGGAGTTTTCATTTACAACTACACACCCAAGGTTTTGGCGCACTGAGGGAAGTGTGGACTTGAGGTGCCTGAGGGCAGGTGCGGATGGGAGGCAGGGCTAGGAGACTTGAAAAGCAGTAGCCAGGAGTCCAGCATTGAGTCATTCATATGCTTCCATTTTCCCTGGGAGGAGCTATCTGCTCCCAACACCCAAGGGCAGGTAAAGGGAAAAAAACCCACCCAAGGTGATATAGCCTGCCTCACCCTGCGTTTTGAGCTTTACCGAGGAAACAAAGGCAGAGGCCAAACTTACAGGTCCGAACAGTCTCAAGGAACCCTCAGTACCGGATTGGAGGAGGGGTCATCTGCCCCACTATTCTAGGAACCAGACTGATAAGAACTCCATGGTCCCAGCTGACCCCATTGGTCTCCATACAAGGATCTCTGTCCAGCCAAGGGCAGAGTAATATTTTGGGCCACTCACAGAGGAGTAGCTCTGGGACAAGAAAAAATACCCATCATATTCCCTGAAAGTGAAACAGGACCAACCCCACCTAAAGCCCTGCCAGAAACAGACTCTTGAGTGATTAAGATTGACAGCTGGTGGACAGGCAAAGAGGGAAGATTGGCCCCTCCTGCTTGGAGCCAAGGCCTGTGGAGATAGACACAGAAGTGGACCAGTGTATCGCTTGGAGTTCCAAGCAGGGTGCTAAAAGCCAAAAGACAGTGCCTGACACTGGTTAGCACCTACGTACCTAATGGGAAGCCCAGAATTGGAAGACAGAATAGAAGAGTGGGGTCCTAAGTCAGTTTGCATGTGGCACTAAAACTCAGCTGAAGCGAATGACACTTCACTTTTTAATTTTTAATTAATTTTTTTTCCCAGAGAACCGGCTCTTGGTTTCATTGGTCTTTTGTACTATATTTTTAGACTTTATTTCATTTATTTCTCTCTGATCTTTGTTATTTACTTCCTTCCTACTACTCGTTTTTTGTTTTATTTTTCTAATTTCTTTGGTGTAAGTTAGATTGTTTTGTTAACGTAAAAAACCATTGAAACCTGTAAAGAATTTTTGTGAGTTTATTTGAGCCAAACTGTCGACATATGCTTGGAAGCAGAACTCAATGAATTGAGATAATGCTCTGGAGAATGGCGGGTTACATCTGTATTTATACATTGCAATCAAAGGAAAGGGACGTAGGTGGATTACATGAAATCCATTGGTGATAGATTAAGGAGGTGGGATAAAGCAAAGCAGGGGAAACCTCTGGGATAGGGTAAAAGTGAAATGATGGACATATGCTTCTTTTACACAGATGGGTACAGGATAGTTTAACATAATTAACAGTTGATAACAATAACAATGAGGGAATGTCTTGGTGCCATTTGTTGTGCCCTGAGGGATCCGGGGAAAAAAGGGAAATTACAAGTTACCCAGACATTTCACAGATATGTTCTCTTAGAGGCAACGTTGATCTTTGTCAGGGAAAATACTGGCCTAGGACATGACTACTCACTATAACCTGTTTGTAGTTAAATATTTTTCAGATCATCTTTTGTGGTTATTTTAGGTCTCTGAGTTTGCAAGACTGCTATGCCGGCCTCTCCTGAGCTTGTCAGGTTAGCATGTAGCCCCTTTCTTCTACAGTTTATTTGTGATTTTTCTTGTTTTTGAGGTAGGTCTGTATTGCAATGAATTGCTTTTTTTCTATGTCCCATAAACTGTTTGGTCATTGTGTTTTCATTTTTATTTGTCTCAAATTATCTTTTGATTTCTTCCTTTGTTAATTCATTCATTATTTAGAAGCATGTTTTATAGTCTTGTATAGCCTTTATTTTAATGTCTATTTTGCCTAATATAAATATTGCTACTCCATCTTTTGTTTCATTTTCATTTGCATAAAATATCTTTTCCTATCCCTTACTTTCAGCCCGTGTGTCTTTCGATTTGAAGTGGGTCTTCTGTAAATAGCATATGTATGGGTTTTGTTTTCTTATCCAATCAACTAAATAGAAACAGTTTTATAGATACAGAGAACAAACTGAGTGTTGCCAGATGGGAGAGGGGTTTGGGGATAAGTGAAAAAGGTAAAGAGTATTAGAAGTACAATTGGTAGCTAAAAAATAATCATGGGGATATAAAGTACAGCATAAGGAATGCAGTCAATAACATTGTAGTACTATTTGTGGTGCCAGGTGGGTAGTATACTTATCTCAGGGATCACTTCATAAATTACAGAAATGTCTAATCACTATGGTGTACACCTAAAACTAACCTATCCTATATAATAAAGAGCTAATATGCAAATGGATGTCACGCCATCATGCTGCCATGCTGTAACAGCTCAGACACTCAACACTAGGGAGAGAAGAATGGGGACCAACCAGACACAAATGAGCTCGTGAGAGAGGAATGGAGACCAGCCAGGCTGTGACCCAGGAGAGGGACAAGCCGCTGCCCCATGGTCCCGGATGCCAGTGGCTGTGGCTGTGGCCCGGGAGAGGGACAAGCTGCCTGCCCATGGTTCCCCGCACCTGCAGCCAGCCCAGGTGAAGCAGGCCCGGGTCCTGGGTGCCTGTGACCAGCCAGAGGAGGGAATCCTGGGTCCCAGGTGTGGGGCAAGGCAGAGGTGGTTAGGGGTGATCAGGCCAGCAGGGGAGCAGTTAGGGACACTCAGGTTGGTAGGGGAGCAGTTAGGGGCAATCAGGCAGGCAGAGAGGTGGTTAGGGGCAATCAGGCAGGCAGGTAGAGGGGTTAGGGGTGATTAGGCAGGCAGGCAGGCGAGCAGTTAGGGGCCAGCGGTCTCAGATTTCGAGAGGCAGTCGAACATCCCCTGAGGGGTCCCTGATTGGAGAGGGTGCAGGCTTGGCTGAGGGACCCCCACCATGCATGAATTTCGTGCACTGGGCCTCTAGTATATATGTAAAAGGCTAAGCAACCGTCCGACCATCCAACTGGCTGGTAGGTATGATGTGAACTGACCACCAGAGGGCAGAAGCTCAACGCAAGAGCTGCTGAGACGTGCACTGGCCATTTACAAAGAAACAGCACTACAGACCTGGTGCCCACAAAGCAACACTTGGCTTCCCCCAGGTGGGACACAGGCCCTGCCACCACCCCAGAGCTACACCCCACCAAATCACAGCCAATGCTGCCAAGACCCCATGGCACAAAATGTGGCCCACAGCCCAGCCCAGAAATGGTTGCTGTGGGTGCCAGGTAATGATGCCACATAGCAACACCCAGCTTCCTCTCCCTAGTGACTAGCCTCCTTGGAGTTTCTTCAGTCCAGGAACGTGACTTGCTTTATAACCAGGTGCAAACATTTTATAGTTTTACCAAATGTCTGTGAAGCGTTTTCCCGTGCCTGATCTCATTTGATCCTCACAGACATCCTGGAGTAGGTAGATAGGGAACTTGGTAATCCTATTTTCTTTTCATTAGCCGGAAAATGGAGACTTAGAAAGCTTAGAAACTTGACCTGACTGAAAAGAAGTAAGAAATGGTGGACTTTGAAAACTTCAGGTTTTCTCACTG
>NW_005356128.1:55741-62596 GCF_000412655.1 Myotis brandtii
AAATATTTTACCCTTTGTTCTCCCTGCATGATCTATAATAATAATCTGCTTCGTGTTGATATTTACTGCTGTGTTGTTGATAATTACCTGAAAGAGAAGTTGGGGTTCTTCATTGGGCTGGAAAAAATTTAGCTAAATCAGAAAGCAGGTCTAATTAAGCAAGTTTATTTTATATATATAAAAGGCTAAGTTGACTTGTGCATGCATGATACATATAAAGCTCTTGCTGGTGCCAATCGCACGTGTGTGTTTCGATCTGTCATTGTCAATCGTGAATTTGGTTGACACTGCTATTATAGAGAAAGGGTGAATAGTGATATTAAAATATTTCTTCTAATTAATTTCCTTTCAATGTGTGTGAATCTGTGCACTGGGCTATTAGTAAATTAATAAATTAGCATTCTGCTTATACTATATCATGAATAATTCTGCATACCTAAAAAAACTTGAGCTTGTTGTACTCTGGGGAATGGAAAACTGAGTTTCTGGATTTGTAGAACTGAGGGACAAACTTAAAGCATATTTAATACTCCAGGTAATTCAACCCACTTTTCTTTTCTAGCACCCTCTTCATTCTCATGGACTGTCTTAAACTTCATCACCTTTGGTGTCAAATTTTCTCATTTTGCTATCACTGCTTTTCTAGAAAAGTGATGGACACATAATTTGAAACCAGAAAAACATAGTACCTCATTTCCCATGGAAAGTTGTAACAAGAGTAATTGTAGTTTTTGCTTTTAGAGCCCTGTGATAAAGAACCCAGTGATAGATAAAACTGACACATATGACTCAATGATTCCTTTTAGCCATGGTATTTCTTGCTCAGCTCCATGGAGGCTTCTGTTCCTCTGTCATACCTGAGTTGTGGAATAAGTCCTAAATAAACAATGAGGCTGTACTTTGATGTTGAATTTGTCTTTCATTCACCTTCCAATATTTCTCCACTTTGTCCACAGATATGTGAAGCAAACTTCAGGAGGAAGTTGTATTTGTGATGCATTCAGCTCTCAGTTTAGACATTGTCATAAGAATAGATAATAAATGTGTCATTTTATGTTCTTGTAATCCTTGGAATAAATATGATTTAAGTCTTTCTAGTTTGTATTCTCCTTGTATTCTATGAGGAGAAATGGTGATTTGTTTTTCCCCAAAATAGAACATGAATGGCTGTACACTTTTAATAGGTTTATAAACAGGGGCCTTCCATTTGGTATTTGCTGCTTAGAATGACTTTTCATTCCACCTCATACCTGTTTAAGTTTCATGAGGAAAGGAGGGAGCAAGGTGGGTAGGGAATGAACAATTTATCAAATACTAAAAAGTTGAAGTCAGAGCACTACAGTTTATTATTATGTTTCAAAGAATATATGAGCCATTAAAATTCCAATATTGAACCATATTATTGTGATAAATATAATTGGAATAAGGAATAACACCACATGAATCTCTCCTAATGGTGCCGGTGATAACATGAGCAAGAAAAGGCACAAACAAAGCCCATTCTCATTATAACATTAAAATGAGAATCTGATGCTACTGCTCTGAAACCCAAGACTCTAGCCAATAAAGCAAAGTAAGCAAAAACAACATCAGGATAATTAATAATGTCATATTTTAGTGGACAACTTGGGATGATTAATCACTCTTAACTCTACAATGTAATAACCATCCCTAACCTGTTTTGCTGTTTTAAATGTGTCCCTTCCATTGCTTTTTTTCAGGATGTAACAGTAGTAAGAATTTATGCTGTATGTACTATAGCTGTTACTAGTTCATCAGGCATTGGTGTCAGAGTTCAGTCCTGCATTCATTAGTGGTATAATCCTTGTATTACTTACCTTTTCTGCATCTCAGATTCCTCATCTTTAAAATGAGAGAAATATGTATATCTGTATCAGAGTTGCTGTGAGATTAAATAGAGAGCATAGCATTAAAATATCAATATTTACTGTTAGTATTAGCAATTATAGTGTAATGGAGGGATGTTTTCACCACTTCCCAGCTCAGGAGGAAATTTCAATTCAGGTTTACTAGTATATTGTTACACCTCCCTCAAAGGCAAGATTTACCCTTTGCATCAATACAATCAGATAAGGGGTCCTGATCTCCCACCCTGTTTCAGAAGGTAGAGTTTATAAGCATCCTGCTATATCTGATAGGAATTGTTCACATGGTGTGGGTTAGATGGGGTGCTTGGACAAGTTTTCAGAGCTCAGTTGAGAACAATTCCAGAAGAATCAATGGATAGGAAATGTGCTATCTCCTAAAGCTTGGTAGTCTTAAGTGGGCAACAAGACTAACATACTGCTCCAGGTTGAAACTGTTCCAAAATGCTGCTGTGAGGGAAAGTTCCAATCCCAGCCAGTATTCTGGTCCTTTCACTTGCTCCTTTATTATCCAAGCCACTGTGAAGATCATTTAGCTTTTTAAAAAAATATTTTATTTATTTTTAGAGAGAGGGATGGAGAGGGAGAGAGAGAAACATCTATGCAAGAGTGAAATATTGATCAGCTGTCTCCTGTATACCCCCCATTGGGGATCAACCCAGCAACCAAGGCATGTGCCCTGACTGGGAATTGGTCCGGCAAATGAGCCACAACCAACCAGGGCCATTTAGCTTTTTGATATGGAAAAGCATCACTATTCAAGTATACAACTACATATTTGTTTCCTCTAGGGCAGAAAGTTGTATGTTGGTTTGGCTTGTTTTAAAATTTTTTTCCTTCCATTTGTAGCCTATTTTTCTGGTTCCTCTCTGGATGACTTGACCAGATTGGGAGAAATAAGATTTTTTTTAATGAGCTCACAGATGTGGAAAAAATATCCATATTCTCCAAATATGATTCCACCATAGTAGAAAATGAAGATTTATACCTTCATTATAAATTGAAAAGCAAATAGCAATATCCTTTTTAACAGATATATGGTTTTTCAAAATATTGACAACTCCTTGTAACAGGATTTTAGAAGAACTTTTCCCCAAATTATAAGAGTAATACATGTTCATTGTTTTCTCTATTTGAATCCCCCAAAAGCTGACCCTAATGCAAGGATTGGGATGTATGTTGTTAATTTGGGAAGTGATCCCAGGAAGTGAGAGTTATCCTGTGGGAATAAGGGAAGTAAACCAGGAAGGGGAGGGAAGCAAAAAAAGAGTGTATGAATCAAGCTGAAGCTTCTCTATTTTACACAGAAAGGGATGTAAACCTGGAAAATAGATGCTTACAAAATTATTGGAAGCATGCAGAGAGAAGGCTCTTGGCTTGAATTAGCTAACCACATGTCTTTGTACATCTAATACAAAAATGCTTTGTGATCTCAGAGCACTTTGCTCGCCATCTGGGTTAGTCATCATACTCACCTTTATTTCCTTCAACAAATGGTTAATTTAATTCCAGAACTTGCCATCTTTAGTAATGCACAGTCACTCACCAACACAATTATGCACCTTAAGGCCATTTGCAAATTCACAGAACTAATTGTTGTTGCTGTGTGTTTTTTTAAGTCACTATGTAGATAAGTGATAAAATGCAGGGCAAACCCTTCACTGCTACAGGAAAACTAGTTCAAATGGACTAGTATTAGCGGATAAAGAGCATCATAATCATACTGTCATTACATCTAGGGATACATCCACCCCTCTTGAGGCTTGTCTCCTTTTGTTACTTTCCTACTGTTATGATCATTTAGTTTAGGGATTGGCAAACTTGTTCTGTACATGGTCAACTAGTAAATATTTTAGACTTGGCTAGCCAAAAAGCAACATCAAAGATATTATGAAGGTGGAAAACACCAAAATCATGTAACCATTTTAAAGGAAACCATTTAAAAATGTAAAGCCATTCTTAGATCCTGAGCCATTAAAACAAAACAAAACAAAACAAAACAAAACAAAATAAAACAAAACAAAACAAAAAACCCACAAAAAAACAAGAACAGCCAGCAGGCAATAGTTGGCCTATCCCTAATTTCATTGCATGTGATTTAGCTTCAGTAATTTAACACTTGGGTCTAATTCTAAAGAGTTCTTTTTCTAACTTAATTAAAACATGACAACCTTTTGTTATATCCTGGTGACTTATTTTAGAACATAAGTGGGTTAAAATAAATATCATACATGTCTTATGAAACTTATTCCAGTGGAATTACTGAGAACTTGGACTCCCTCCACTGTTTCTATTTCAAATATTTACCACTTGAATATTTTTGGGTTTCTTCCATAACATATGTAACAGAAAAAATATTTTCATTGGTTCCTTTAGTCTTCTCCTTACTGGCACGCTTTGGATCTTAAAAAGAAACACAGCTGGGCTAATTACTTTGCAAGCAGTCAGAAATCAGCATTTTTTTTTTTTGTCATTACTGTTGGTGCATGTTGGCCTAAATTATCAGACGTCTTTTAACATATTAATATTTTTCTTAGATGGAGAAATGTCTTTTTGGATGCTAAACTTTTCTTGGGGAATAAACTTTCATAGAGCATATGCCTTCCATATTTAAATATTTAAAGTGAGATTCCACTTGAGATAATTTTGTGTCCACTCTTTTCCCACATTTGGATCTCAGCTCCAATAGTGATGTCAATAGCATCCAGAAGCTTCAATCTGTCTAGAATTTTCCCCAACAAATATGCCACATTTTCCCCATACTTTTCTCAGTTTATAGCCCCACCTTTACATTCCTCATTCTCAATAGATGACCTTCCCTCATTTTGAAGAATTCAGAACATACATTGTGATTTTAGCATTTCTGTGTCTCCAACTCAAAATTTATTGGCATCTTCACTTGTCTTTTATTGCTTTGTTCTTATTTCTGAGGAGAGCATGGTGTTTCTCCTTAACACACTTAAGTTCATAACTTCTACTTTATCTCATACACTGCTTCTCACTCCAGGATACTACTCTATTCATGAACTACTTACTGCATTTTCCTTTTCTTCCTTCCCACCACTTTACTTTTTGGGCATAAGTATACTCATATGTGTCCTATCATTGAAAACAATAACTCTTCCAGTCCAAATACCTCTTCAAGCCACATTTCTTTGTCTACTCTATTTTAAACCAAGTAATCTATTCTCACTTTCAGTTTCTTATAGTCTCTTCATTCCTTGTAATTTATCATCTTTCTCTTTCTATTCTGATGAAACTACTCTCTTGAAGGCCACATGTAATTACTAAATTAAAATTCCAGTAGACCTTTTTCTTTTTTCTACACACGTATGCATACATTTTTCAATTTTGTAAAATAAAGACATCTTTCTAAAGTCTATATTTTAACCTAGAAATTTTCATTGAATCTCATTGACTATTGAATTAAGCCCAAATTCAGATGCCTAGTAGGACTTCTACCTAACCACAACTCACTTTATCACTGAATGCCCTTCATATTCCATCATTTTTTCCTACCTTAGTATCTCTTAAGCGTTCTGGTTGATAGTTTTATTTAGTACTAGAGGCCTGATGCATGAAATTCATGCAAGAGGCTTGGCCCCCACCCACCGCGGCGGCCACCTCTGCCTCAGCCCCTGCCACTGCAGCTTTGTCTGGAAGGTCATCTGGTCTAATGAACATATTATGCTTTTATTATTATAGATGACCACACCCACTAATTATTGTCTTCTATGATCTCTATGGAATGACACTTTTAAAAAATATATATTTTGCCGAAACCGGTTTGGCTCAGTGGATAGAGCGTCGGCCTGCGGACTGAAAGGTCCCGGGTTCGATTCCGGTCAAGGGCATCCACTCCGTTGATATCTTTGCCTCTTTCTAAGGAAACAGCACACTGCTTTAAATACAGTAGCTTTGTGGTGTGTTTTGCTATAAATAGGGAAAATCCTGCCCCCTTTCATCTTATACTTTTTTTAAAAAATATATTTTATTGATTTTTTTACAGACAGGAAGGAAGAGGGATAGAGAGTTAGAAACATCGATGAGAGAGAAACATTGATCAGCTGCTTCCTGCACACCCCCTACTGGGGATGTGTCTGCAACCAAGGTACGTGCCCTTGACTAGAATTGAACCTGGGACCCTTGAGTCCGCAGCTGACGCTCTATCCACTGAGCCAAACCAGGTAGGGCTGGAATGACACTTCATGCAATTTTTTAATTTTTATTTTAAGGAGTTTTAAAAATACAAAAAAAAATAACTTAGTTAAGAACAACTGCAAGTATCCAACACTGAGAATTAACCTATTTGTTTTTATTTTTAATTTAAATTTTAAGCTAAAACATTAAAACTTTACAATAGAATTAAAGTCTTCTTTGTTCTCTTACTCAACTTTTCCCCTTCATGGGCAACCTAATCACAAATTTGGTAAATGCTCTTCCAGTCCTTGCATTTAACCTCTTAAGCACACTTATGTATCAAGAAAACTGTACTGTAGTCATGTGCCCAATAACAATGTTTGGTCAATGATGAGCCGCATATATGTACAACAGTGGCCTCATCTATATATATATAAGAAGGTTAGGTTAGGGATGAGAATTCAAAATTGCCACCAGCACAGACCTGAGGTGCTGTTTCTCAGAGTGGCCAGAGATACATTCGGTAGCAGACTGGGGACGTGACTGAAGGGCTGGTGCCAACTCGAAGGCAGGGCTATTCTGGACTTCCCAGAGGAGCCAATGGCTGCCTAGAAGGCAGAGCTTTTGACGCTGACTGGCATAGAAACTGACCAATCAGAACCAAATCTGGGTGCACTGTGAGGAGCCAATGGCTGCCTAGGAGGCAGAGCTTTTGATGCTGACTGGCATAGAAACCAACCAATCAGAACCTAATCTGGGTAAACTGCAAAGGCAGAACCTAACTTGGGGGCTGAGGAGGGGTTTTAAGGGCAACAGCTCTTTGGTGTAA
>NW_005356128.1:63559-89646 GCF_000412655.1 Myotis brandtii
AGGGGGCACCGGCTGGGCTGAGGGCCCCCCCCCCCGCAAGTGCACAATTTTTGTGCACCGGGCCTCTAGTTTTTTAATAACCGGTTTGGCATATGGCTGGCTATCAGTCCAGATATAGGGGTTAAGTATTTTTGTCTGCCAAGAGCATCTCCTCCTGCTGAAAAAGGCTTTTCCCCTCATTTAAGCAATTCTATCCTATATAATCTATCTATACTAATAAAAGGGTAATATGCTAATTAGACTGGGTCAACTGGCCATCTTCCGGATGCCCGACTTCCTTCTGGACAAAGCCACGGTGGTGGGGGCCGAGGCAGAGGCAGTTAGGGGTGATCAGGCTGGCAGGGGAGAACAGTTAGGGGCAAGATCAGGTTGGCAAGGGGTTAGGGGCGATCAGGCCAGCAGGGGAGGGCAGTTGGGGGCGACCAGGTCGGAAGGAGAGGGCAGTTGGAGGTGAGATCAGGCTGGCAGGTGAGGTAAGTTGGGGGTGAACTGGCCTGCAGGGGAAGGCAGTTGGGGGTGACCAGGCCTGCAGGGGAGGGCAGTTGGGAGTGACCAGGTCTGCAGGGGAGGGTAGTTGGGGGTAACCAGGCCAGCAGGAGAGGGCAGTTGGGGGCATTAGGCAGGTAGGCAGGTGAGTGGTTAGGAGCCAGTGGTCCTGGATTGTGAGATGGATGTCCAACTGCCAGTTTAGGCCTGATCCCGGGCCTAAACCGGCAGTTGGACATCCCCCAAGGGGTCCTGGATTGGAGAGGGTGCAGGCCAGGCTGAGGGACACCCCCTCCCCCATGCATGAATTTCATGCACCAGGCCTCTAGTAAGATTATAATGGAGCTGAAAAATTCTTATCACCCAGTAATATCTTAACTGTCATAATGTGGTAGAGCAATGCATTACTCATGCATTTGCGATGATGCTGGTGTAAGCATGTCTACTGCACTGCCAGTTATATAAAGTATCACATGTACAATTATGTACAGTACATAATACTTGATAATCATATAAATGATTGTTACTGGTTTATGTATTAACTATACTATACTTTTTTTTATCATTATTTTAGCATTACTCTTTCTTCTTATATTTTAAAAGTTTTCTGTAAAACAGTATGTTGTGTTGTGCTGGCATTGGCCTCATACACCTCATGTTTATCATATCTCTTGATAGCATCATTTTCTCTTGTACTTAATTTAATCCCATATTGTTTTGTACAATGACTTGTGTACAGGCTTGCAGCCTAGGAACAATGGGCTGTACCATATAGGCCATAGTGTTTTCCTTTCTGATATGATCTTTATCTGGTTTCTCACCAAAATTATAATAACCTCATAATTGTAGTTGGGTAGCTTTTAATCTTTTAAAAATATTCTTAATTATATAAATGAGACATTATCTGTTTCTTGAAGATTTACTAACACTTGCAATACTAACTTTGGTGATGGTATTTGGGGGTAGATGAGGAGGTTCTTGATTATTGATCCAATTTTTTCAAATAGTTTAGGTCCTACATTTCTTCTTGAGTCAGTTTTGATAAGTTCTGTTTTTTTTTAAATTTTTATAATTCATATAAATATTTCAATTTATTATCACAAAATTATTCATAATTTGGGTGGACATTACTAATGTTTGTCTGTATTTTTTATTTTCTCCTCAGGAAGCATGCAGGGGGGTTACAGTTTTCTAACTCCTTGATGTCATGACTGGCCATCTGAGTTGGTTTGTCCAGTGTAACATGAGAGGAAGAGATATGTGTGTGGGGTGATCATAGAGGCAAATATCAGAAGATCAAAGCAACCTGGAATACTGAGACCTCCAGGAGGACCTTTAAGAGTTACCTAAATATACTGAGGATTTTTTGTGAGCATAAATCTGCTTTTATTTGGTTAAACAATTAAAATTTTTTATTTATTTTTACTGTTGCATACACTAGCCTGAATAATAATTTTTTTATTTAATAATAGTGCCAAGTGAAATAAGCCAGCCAGAGATAAACAAGTACCATACGATTTTACTCATATGTGGAATTTAATGAACAATCTGAACTACTAAGCAAAATAGAGACAGACTCATATATAGAGAGCAGGCAGACCTCTGCGGGGCAGGGGGTGGGAGAGAGTGGGGAGGGGATGAGCAAAAAAGAAAAAAAAATGAGAGCGAGAGCTCATGACAACAGTAGTGATTGCAGGGAGTGGAGGTGGATGGGTAAGGGTGGAAAAGGGCATAGAGGCAATAAATGGTGATGGGAAAAATAAAATAGTACTTTCTTTCTCTTTTTATTGATATACTGGAGGCCCAGTGTACGAAATTTGTGCACAGCAGGGGAGGGTGGTGTCCCTCAGCCCAACCTGCACCCTCTCCAATCCTGGACCCCTCGAGGGATGTACGAATGCCAGTTTAGGCCTAATCCTGCAGGCTTAAACTGGCAGTCGGACATCCCTCTCGCTTTCCCGGACTGCTGGCTCCTAACCGCTCATCTGCCTGCCTGCCTGATTGTCCCTAACCCCAGCCTGATTGTTCCTAAACCCCTGATGGCCTGATCTCACTCCTAACTGCCTCTGCCTCTGCCTCTGCCCCCACTACCATGGCTTTGTCCGGAAGGAAGTTGGATGTCCAGAAGATAGCCGGTTGACCTGGCCTAATTAGCATATTACCCTTTTATTAATATAGATGTTTTTAGAGATTTACTACCTTTTTTTTTTCTTCAAAGAATCAGCTTTTGTTTTTTTGGTAATATCTAAATATTTTGTTAATTATTTTCTAGTCTAATCTATTATTTCCTTTATTCTCATTTGTATTTTTTCTGTTGTTTTCAGCTGTAGTTTTTATTGTTATATTTATGCTTTCTTTTTTTAAATACATGTCATTAAAGTTGTAAATTTTCTCTAAACACTGCTAACTTTCTTTGGAAATTATTTTTATGAAATTCATGATTTCTACTGTTATTTACCTTTTAGCATCTTTTATTGTTGATATTGAATTTAATTGCATTCTGCTAAAAATTGGTTTATAGGTTATTACTGCTTTGGAACTTTATGGCCTAAAGTATGGTCAGTTTCCATAACTTTTCCATGGGTATTTGAAAAGGATATATGTTCTCCATTTATTAGTTCAAGAGTTTATAGGCAGCTGTTAGATTAGGTTTGGGACTTGTATTTCAAATATTTTTGTCCTTACTAAATCTTTCTTTTCTTTCCTTTCCTTTCCTTTTCTTTTTTCTTTAAAGTCATTTCTTTCTTTCAACTTTTATTGAATTTATTGGGGTGACATTGGTTAATAAAGTCATATAGGTTTCAAGTGTACAATTCTATAATATATCATATGTATATTGAATTGTATGTTTGCCACCCAAAGTTAAGTCTCCTTCTGTCACCATTTATCCCCACTTTACCCTCTTCTTCTTGCCCTCACCCCCCTTTCCCTCTGGTAATCACAGTACTGTTGTATGTGTCTGTGCATTTTGTTTGTTTTTTGCTTAATTCCTTCAGCAATTTCACACAGCCCCCAAACCCTTCCCCTCTGACAGCTGTCAGTCTGTTCTCTGTATCTATGAGTGTGTTTCTATTCTCTGTGTTTATTTTGTTCATTAGATTCTACATATAAGTGAAATCCTATGGTATGTATCTTTCTCTGACTGGCTTATCTAACTTTACATAATCCTTTCAGGGTGTATACATGCTGTCATGAAAGGGAAATTTCCTTATTTTTTTATGGCTTTGGTGTATTTGTGTAAATATGCCAGAGCTTTTTTATCTACTCACCTACTGATGGGCACTTGGGCTGCTTCCAAATCTTGGCTATTGTAATGCTGCAATGAACACAGGGGTGCATATACAGTATTCTTCTGAATCAGTGTTTTGGGTTTCTTCGTATATATTCCCAGAAGTGGAATTGCTGGGTGATAAGGGACTTCCATTTTTAATTTTTTAAAAAATATATATTTTATTGATTTTTTTACAGAGAGGAAGGGAGAGAGATAGAGAGTTAGAAACATCGATGAGAGATTTGTTACAGAGAGGAAGGGAGAGGGAGAGATAGTTCGATGAGAGAGAAACATCGATCAGCTGCCTCCTGCACATCTCCCATTGGGGATGTGCCCGCAACCCAGGTACCCAGGTACAAAGATTCCCTTTTCTCCACATCCTCACCAATATTTGTTGTTTGTTGATTTATTGATGATAGCCATTCTTACAGGTGTGAGGTGATATTTCTTGTAGATTTGATTATTATTATAAAGTATGGGGCTGGATTTTTAAAATATCATTTGATAAGAATATTCCCTTTCTTATAGGATTCTTACTGTGAAAATTTTCAACAAATATCCTAATATATATAAAAAGCCAGGTGTTGTCATGACCGGATGAACGACTAAACAGCAGGCTCGGGAGCTGAGGGAGTGGGAGCTGTGGGCCCCCGGCCGCCCGCGGTGTGGCAGGAGGAGGGAGCTGTGGGCCCAAACGACCAAAGGACTGGTCTGGCTCTCACAGTGTGGCGGGGTGAGGCCGTGGAGGCTGAGGAGCCTCGCAGGGCGGGCGGCTGTGAGCATGGAGCTTCCTGGGGTGGCTGAGGCGGAGGAGCATTGCAGGGCAGGGGCGGTGGATGTGAGGCGGAGGAGCCGGGTGGGGGCTGTGAGTATGGAGCTTTGTAGGGCAGTGAGGCGAAGGAGCGTTGTTGCTGCGGTGGCCTTGTTGGGTGGGGGCTATTAGTGTGGAGCTTCGTGGGGTGGCTGAGGCGGAGGAGCATTGCAGGGCAGGGGCGGTGGATGTGAGGCGGAGGAGCCGGGTGGGGGCTGTGAGTATGGAGCTTTGTAGGGCAGTGAGGCGAAGGAGCGTTGTTGCTGCGGTGGCCTTGTTGGGTGGGGGCTATTAGTGTGGAGCTTCGTGGGGTGGCTGAGGCGGAGGAGCATTGCAGGGCAGGGGCGGTGGATGTGAGGCGGAGGAGCCGGGTGGGGGCTGTGAGTATGGAGCTTTGTAGGGCAGTGAGGCGAAGGAGCGTTGTTGCTGCGGTGGCCTTGTTGGGTGGGGGCTATTAGTGTGGAGCTTCGTGGGGTGGCTGAGGCGGAGGAGCATTGCAGGGCAGGGGCGGTGGATGTGAGGCGGAGGAGCCGGGTGGGGGCTGTGAGTATGGAGCTTTGTAGGGCAGTGAGGCGAAGGAGCGTTGTTGCTGCGGTGGCCTTGTTGGGTGGGGGCTATTAGTGTGGAGCTTCGTGGGGTGGCTGAGGCGGAGGAGCATTGCAGGGCAGGGGCGGTGGATGTGAGGCGGAGGAGCCGGGTGGGGGCTGTGAGTATGGAGCTTTGTAGGGCAGTGAGGCGAAGGAGCGTTGTTGCTGCGGTGGCCTTGTTGGGTGGGGGCTATTAGTGTGGAGCTTCGTGGGGTGGCTGAGGCGGAGGAGCATTGCAGGGCAGGGGCGGTGGATGTGAGGCGGAGGAGCCGGGTGGGGGCTGTGAGTATGGAGCTTTGTAGGGCAGTGAGGCGAAGGAGCGTTGTTGCTGCGGTGGCCTTGTTGGGTGGGGGCTATTAGTGTGGAGCTTCGTGGGGTGGCTGAGGCGGAGGAGCATTGCAGGGCAGGGGCGGTGGATGTGAGGCGGAGGAGCCGGGTGGGGGCTGTGAGTATGGAGCTTTGTAGGGCAGTGAGGCGAAGGAGCGTTGTTGCTGCGGTGGCCTTGTTGGGTGGGGGCTATTAGTGTGGAGCTTCGTGGGGTGGCTGAGGCGGAGGAGCATTGCAGGGCAGGGGCGGTGGATGTGAGGCGGAGGAGCCGGGTGGGGGCTGTGAGTATGGAGCTTTGTAGGGCAGTGAGGCGAAGGAGCGTTGTTGCTGCGGTGGCCTTGTTGGGTGGGGGCTATTAGTGTGGAGCTTCGTGGGGTGGCTGAGGCGGAGGAGCATTGCAGGGCAGGGGCGGTGGATGTGAGGCGGAGGAGCCGGGTGGGGGCTGTGAGTATGGAGCTTTGTAGGGCAGTGAGGCGAAGGAGCGTTGTTGCTGCGGTGGCCTTGTTGGGTGGGGGCTATTAGTGTGGAGCTTCGTGGGGTGGCTGAGGCGGAGGAGCATTGCAGGGCAGGGGCGGTGGATGTGAGGCGGAGGAGCCGGGTGGGGGCTGTGAGTATGGAGCTTTGTAGGGCAGTGAGGCGAAGGAGCGTTGTTGCTGCGGTGGCCTTGTTGGGTGGGGGCTATTAGTGTGGAGCTTCGTGGGGTGGCTGAGGCGGAGGAGCATTGCAGGGCAGGGGCGGTGGATGTGAGGCGGAGGAGCCGGGTGGGGGCTGTGAGTATGGAGCTTTGTAGGGCAGTGAGGCGAAGGAGCGTTGTTGCTGCGGTGGCCTTGTTGGGTGGGGGCTATTAGTGTGGAGCTTCGTGGGGTGGCTGAGGCGGAGGAGCATTGCAGGGCAGGGGCGGTGGATGTGAGGCGGAGGAGCCGGGTGGGGGCTGTGAGTATGGAGCTTTGTAGGGCAGTGAGGCGAAGGAGCGTTGTTGCTGCGGTGGCCTTGTTGGGTGGGGGCTATTAGTGTGGAGCTTCGTGGGGTGGCTGAGGCGGAGGAGCATTGCAGGGCAGGGGCGGTGGATGTGAGGCGGAGGAGCCGGGTGGGGGCTGTGAGTATGGAGCTTTGTAGGGCAGTGAGGCGAAGGAGCGTTGTTGCTGCGGTGGCCTTGTTGGGTGGGGGCTATTAGTGTGGAGCTTCGTGGGGTGGCTGAGGCGGAGGAGCATTGCAGGGCAGGGGCGGTGGATGTGAGGCGGAGGAGCCGGGTGGGGGCTGTGAGTATGGAGCTTTGTAGGGCAGTGAGGCGAAGGAGCGTTGTTGCTGCGGTGGCCTTGTTGGGTGGGGGCTATTAGTGTGGAGCTTCGTGGGGTGGCTGAGGCGGAGGAGCATTGCAGGGCAGGGGCGGTGGATGTGAGGCGGAGGAGCCGGGTGGGGGCTGTGAGTATGGAGCTTTGTAGGGCAGTGAGGCGAAGGAGCGTTGTTGCTGCGGTGGCCTTGTTGGGTGGGGGCTATTAGTGTGGAGCTTCGTGGGGTGGCTGAGGCGGAGGAGCATTGCAGGGCAGGGGCGGTGGATGTGAGGCGGAGGAGCCGGGTGGGGGCTGTGAGTATGGAGCTTTGTAGGGCAGTGAGGCGAAGGAGCGTTGTTGCTGCGGTGGCCTTGTTGGGTGGGGGCTATTAGTGTGGAGCTTCGTGGGGTGGCTGAGGCGGAGGAGCATTGCAGGGCAGGGGCGGTGGATGTGAGGCGGAGGAGCCGGGTGGGGGCTGTGAGTATGGAGCTTTGTAGGGCAGTGAGGCGAAGGAGCGTTGTTGCTGCGGTGGCCTTGTTGGGTGGGGGCTATTAGTGTGGAGCTTCGTGGGGTGGCTGAGGCGGAGGAGCATTGCAGGGCAGGGGCGGTGGATGTGAGGCGGAGGAGCCGGGTGGGGGCTGTGAGTATGGAGCTTTGTAGGGCAGTGAGGCGAAGGAGCGTTGTTGCTGCGGTGGCCTTGTTGGGTGGGGGCTATTAGTGTGGAGCTTCGTGGGGTGGCTGAGGCGGAGGAGCATTGCAGGTATTGGTTGATTCTTGTATGTACCCTTACTGGGGATTGAACCTGCAATTTGAGTGTATCAGGACAACATTCAAACCAATTGAGCTACCTGAACTGCCAGGACTGCCTTCTTTTTCATATCCTTTAGTAGTTACTTTAGTGAAAGCCTATGGAAAGTAATTTCTCTAGATATTAATTTTTTAAAACATGTTTTTGTTTCATCTCAGCCTTGAATGACAGTAGTATTAGTTATATAACTCTAGGTTGACAATTACTTTCCTCAAAACTACTAAGGTATTACTTCACTTTTGTGGGATTATGTATTGTTGCTGATTAGATATTTGTCATTCTTTATGGGCAAACATCCTTAGGAAATAAAAATAGACGGATAGAAAAAATTTTAAAAATTATGAATGATACAATTGTCTAATGTAAAAAGCCGATAGTATCTAAGCATAACTATTTGAACTAATATTTAAAAATGTTCATTAAGGCTAATGGGAGATTTCTTTATACACATTACCTTAAACCAATTTCTTTCCATGTATGATGGAACAGACCAACAGAAAATACAGTTCACCAGGTGGGTTGAAGAGAAATATAGGTGCCAGATGATAAAACAACCATATGTCATACTAAGGCATGTAAGAATAGCATAACTATTTGAACTAATATTTAAAAATGTTCATTAAGGCTAATGGGAGATTTCTTTATACACATTACCTTAAACCAATTTCTTTCCATGTATGATGGAACAGACCAACAGAAAATACAGTTCACCAGGTGGGTTGAAGAGAAATATAGGTGCCAGATGATAAAACAACCATATGTCATACTAAGGCATGTAAGTGTAGTACTAAAACAACAAGGTCCATTGAAGGGTATTAAAGAAGAAGAGAATAATAATATTTATCAGTTTAGGAAAACCCAGTAGGCTGAGAGAAAAAATTAGAGGGGCTAGATTAAAGATAGAATTATAAAAAGATAGATGAGAAATAATGGTTGTCTTAAAGTAGATTGCGGGAGTAAAGCAAAAGGTGAGGGGACATATTGGTAAGTTTATAGAAGGTAGAATTGATTAGATACATAAAATAAAATAAGGGAGGAATTACAAGCAATAACTAGGCCTCTGGCACAGGAAATAGAATGAATGGGGTAAGAAAGATCAGCATCCAGTTTGACATACACTGAATTAGAACATCTTATAGGACTTCTATGAGTTCATGTTAGAGAAAGGGTTGATATATGGACCAGAAGTTCAGAAGAGAGATGTGGTTCCCCAAGCCATCAAAGTGAATGATATTATCACAGTGTATAGAAAGGCACCTAGGACAGATGAAGAAATAGATTTAAGAAATGGACATCTGTAAAGATGGCGGCTGGCAGGACAGCAGTGAGGAAGAGACTGTGAGCGAGTGAGGGAGTGAAAGGGGAGTGTGTGGACGTGGTGTGTGTGTGTGTGTGTGTGTGTGTGTGTACGTGTATGCGTGTGTGTGCTTGAGGGACAGTTAGATCCTGCAGGAGTCTCGGGGGTTGGCAGAACAGGCTGTCCTGGATGGGGAGCCCTTGCTACCACTGCAAGCACTTCCAGGCAGCAGGCTCTGACACAGAAACCATGCCATCTTGAAGGGGAGAACTGTTGTGACTAGGAGCCCAGCCTCACCACCACCCAGACTGGCCTCAGACACCTCCCCGGGCCCTACAGCCATTCCGGCCAAAGACCTGCTACCTCATCTGCAGACCCCAGGACTCCAGCCTCCCCAGCTGCCAGCTCCTGTGAGTCCCGGAGCGAATGCCCCTTCTGCCAATCCCATGCTGCTTCAGCCGCAGACCCTGCTCGACCCCCACCTGGGTGCCTGGACCCCTTGGTGAGTCTTGGAGTGCTTGCCTCTCTTGCCAAGCCCACACCACTTCCACCCCAGATCCCCTTGCCTCACGGCTGCCGGATCCTGGACCCCTCAGTGAGTCCTGGAGTGCGCCTCTCTGCCCAAGTCCACACTGCTTCAGCTGCAGACACAGCGACCTTCACCTCCTCAGCCGCCAGCTCCTGGACCCCCTTGGTTGCACTGCTTCAGACTTAGACTCCACGACTCTCGCCTCCCAGGCTGCTGGCTCCTAGACCCCTCGGTGAGACACTGAGTGCACGCCTCTCTGGCCAACTCCATGCTGCTTCAGCTGCAGACCCCACTCAACTCGCAACTCCTGGCTGCCGGCTCCTGGATACCTCGGTTGCACTGCTTCAGCAGCAGAACCTGTGATGCCCGCATACCCAGCCACTGGCCCCTGGACCCTCTCGTGATTCACGGAGTGAAACCACCCTGGCCAGAGTCCTGCTGTCGCACCTACAGACGCCAGAACTCCTGCCTCCCAGGACATGGGTTTGGGATCTCTGCAGGGATTCATGTGTCTTGACAGGAGGGGCATCCGGAGACTCACCAACACCTCCTGGGTAACAGTCACAACACAGTGGCCAGAGTCACACTACCTCAACCGTGGACCCCAGAATCCCCGCTACCCTGCCATGGGCTCTGGGACCTCACAGTGAGACGCACGCCAATGAGACCTCAGGCAACCCATAATACAATAGCTGGAACTACAAACACATCTGCCACAGCTTGCATGATGAGGCCAGGGGTGAGAAACATTGTTCGACAACCTGTGAGGAGACTATATCCACAAATGAGAAACTAACATTTAAGACCCAACTACATCAGGAGAGCCCAAATAACTCAAGTAGGGGGCTCCACTAAAATACCCAGCTCAGGAAATCTGAGAAACCACACAACTGGGTCACACAAATCACCGAATACATAGGACCACCCCTCACCACCCCCAAACACACACAAACACACACACACACACACACACACACACACACACACACACACAAACACACACACACACACCAAAACAAAAAACAGGTGGCATAGCAGCTGGATCTAAGAAATAAAAACAAATACAACGGGACAGCAAAAATGGGGAGATGAGAAACACCCCAAAGTAAAGGAAAGGAGGAATTGCCAGAAATGGAAATAAATGAAATGGAGGCAAGTAATTTGTCAGCAAAGGAATTCAGAGTAATGGTTATAAGAATACTCAAATGTCTGGATGACAAATACACACAACTCAGTGAGAATTATAAGGAGCTGAATGAGAAATTCACCAACATGAATAAGAATTAAGAGGAAATGAAGAATGACATAGCTGCAATAAAAAACACAATGGGAGGTTTCAACAGTAGACTAGAAGAAGCGGAGGACCAAATCAACAAGCAAGAACACAGGGAAGTAAAACATACCCAATCTGAACAAAAATTGGAAAAAAAAAATTAAAAAGCAGGAGAAGCGTTTAAGGGAGCTTTGGGCAACATGAAACAAAGCATTATCCACATAACTAATAGGAGTAGAATGAGAGGAACTTGAGCAAGGAATAGAAAACCTGTTTGAAGAAATAATGACAGAAAACTTCCTAGACTTGGGAAGAAAAAAGTCACACAAATCCAAGAAGCACAAAGAGTCCCAAGAAAGATGAACCCCAAAAGACCCTCACCAAGACACATCATAATTAAACTGGCAAACATAAAACACAAAGAAAGAATCTTAAAGGCTACAAGAGATAGACAGAAGGTCACCAAGGGATCTCCCATTAGACTATCAACTGATTTCTCAATAGAAACTGTCAGGCTAGAAGGGAATGGAATGAAATATACAAAGGGATGCAAAACAAGGGACTGAATCCAAGAATACTCTATCTAGCAAGACTACCATTCAAAATTGAAGGTGAATTCAGGAGCTTCACACACACAAAAAGCCCAAGGGAGTTCATTACTACCAAGCCAGCAATGCAAGAAATGCTAAAGGGACTATTATAAAAGACCCATATATATTCTCTCTACAAGAGATTCACCTCAGAAAAAGGACTCACGCAGACTGAAAGTAAAGGGATGGAAAAAATTCTTCAGGTAAATGGAAATGAAAACAAAACTGAGGTAGCAATACTTATATCTGACAAAATAGACCTCAAAGTAAAGGCCATAACAATAGATAAGGAAGGCCACTTCACAATACTAAAAGGCTCAATACAACAAGAGGATATAACTCTGGTAAACATATATGCACCCAATACAGGAGCATCCAAACACATAAAAACACTTCTGGAAGATATCAAGGGAGAGATCAACAACACAATCATAGTAGGGGACTTTAATATCCCTTTGACGCCACTGGATAAATCCTCAAGACAAAAAATTACCAAAGAAACAGCAATTCTAAATGACTCACTCGATCAGATGGAACTAATTGACATCTTCAGAACATTTCACCCAAAGCTTCAGAATATACATTCTTCTCAAGTGCACATGAGACATTTTCAAAGATAGACCACATGTTAGGACATAGGCTAAGTTTCTACAAATTCAAGAAGATTGAAATCATATCAAGCATCTTCTCAGATCACAGTGGCATGAAATTAGAAATCAACTACAATAAAAACTATCATAAACAATCAAACATATGGAGGCTAAATAGCATGCTATTAAACAATGAATTGGTTACCAAAGAAATCAAAGAAGAAATAAAAAGCATTCTGGAAACAAATGACAATGAAAGAACAACAACCAAAAATCTATGGGACACAATGAAAGCAATCCTGAGAGGGAGGTTCATTGCACTACAGGCCTACCTCCAAAAACAAGAAAAACTAGTAATAAGTTATCTAACCCTACAACTTAAAGAAGTAGAAAGAGAGCTACAAGAAAGCCCAGAGTAAGTAGAAGGAAGGAAATAATAAAGCTCAGAGCAGAAATAAATGACATAGAGACCAAAAAAACCAACCAACCAAACAAAAAAGATCAATAAAACCAAGAGCTGGTTCTTTGAAAGGATAAACAAGATCGATGAACCTCTTGTCAGACTCACCAAAAAACAAAGAGAGAGGACCCAACTAAAGAAAATCAGAAACGAAAGAGGTAGAGTAACAACTGACCCCACAGAGATAAAAATGATCATAAAAAAATACTACGAACAACTCTATTCCAATAAACTGGACAACCTTGACCAATTGGACATATTCCTAGAAAAATACAATCTTCCAAAACTCAACCAGCAAGAATCAGAAAACCTGAATAGACTGATAACTACTGATGACATTGAAGCAGTAAAAGTGTTCTTTTCATTATCCATTAATAGAAAGGATTAAACACTGTTTGACTATTACGTGGGAAGCACATAGAAGTATGTATTCATAATGTTGTTGCAAAGCCATGTTATAATCTACCTAATAAAATGGTGCTAGAGGTGAGAGATTAATATAAAAATGCATAAGAAGTAGATTATATATAAACATAAAACTAAGCCACAACCTGTCCAGGAAACCAACCTACTGTCTGTAGTAACCAACCCAGGAAAGTAAACAATAATCTTAGAGTAATTGGCCAAACCAATCAAGATTTGGTTAGTATTTGTCAGTTTTTTTAGTTTTTGTCCACACTTTCAATTTAGGAATAACAAGAGAAAGCCAAATATCCTTTCCTAGTCAATCACATAGGACACACCAGTTAGCCTGCTTACAGCTTCCTCAATTCAACAAAGTCCAATCAGGGCATACCTGAAGCATTCTCTTTCCCCCCTATAAATATTTACCACTCTCTGCCTGTATTTGTGTCTCTGCCAAACACAGTGATGATGGATGACACCCTTGCTATAAAAGCTCTGAATAAATATCCTTTGCTTGCTCTGAAAAAAAAATACCACATATGAGTAATCAGAATTTGAGATATAAAGGTTTATCTTTTGATGTAATCATGTCAAAGCGATCAACCTTTTAATCTAGTGAAGTTCACTAATGTCTAAAATCATAAAAAAAACTCTCCAGGTAGTTATGCTAAGTGAAATAAGCCAGTCAGAGAAAGACAAATATCACATGATCTCACTTATATGTGGAATATAATGAACAAAATAAACCTACAAACAAAATAAATGCAGAGACATAGAAGCATGGAACAGACTAACGAATCTCAGAGAGGAGGTGGGAAGGGGGTGGGAAGAGATTAATCAAAGAATTTATATACATATATGCATAACCCACGGACACAGACAATAGTTTGTGGAGGCCTGGGGAGGAGATGGAAGTCAGGGGAGGGAGTCAATGGGGGGAAAGGAGGAACATCTGAAACACTTTCAACAATAAAGATAAATTTTAAAAAATCATTAAAACTAAATAAAAATTATAAGGTTGTCATTAAATCTGTTCAAGAAATTAAACCTTAATGAATTCCATAGAGAACTTCAACTTGATAATGGGAACTAAGAAGTCATAATACTATTGAGACAGGAAAAGTGCCATGAAAAAAATTGAAAAGCACCAACAGTACAGGAAAATGATGGTCTAATTGAGGAAGCAAAGTGCCATCTTACCCTCTCTGCAGGAAACCCAGAGTGGCGAATCCCCTGCTCAGTGGACAAGACACAATCAAATTACATTCAGCACATTATGAATTAAGCATTTGAGAACAGAGTGACTTTTACCATAGCAACAAAGCCTCAAAAAGCCCAGAGTTTTATTGGCCAGATTCTTGTTCTTTCAGGGCAGCATGAATCCTCACCCTGGATGATTAAAAATACCAGAAGCAAGCATGATATTCAGATATTCAAGTTAAGATGAAAATTATATAGAGAGAACAGAAAATATAGTTATATGTATAAATAGCCAGATGTGAAAGTATATAATTTAGAAACTAACTATAACTGAAGTTTTTTAAGGATCTGATGCAATACCTCAGCATTGCCTAATAAAACAATCTATCCATCATCCAGTATGCAAATCTTGGCTCCTGAAGGACTTGGTTCTGTTAGGGAGTCATGAAAGGGTTGAAATTTTTCTCTTTAGCCAAGGTTTTAATGCTGGGATCAGGAGTGTGGGATAATCTTTCTCAAGTGGCCAAGATTCCTGAAAGAGAGGTGTGAAATTTCCCCTAGCACAGAAGTACTGAAGATACAGCACATGTAAAAGCAAAGGAGCAGCAGGTCACATGCAGCTTGTGGTGACTCTTTCATCATCCAGGAGACTGTTGGCCCAGACACCTCCTGAACCATGAGCTGGCTCTCACTGCCCTCTCAAATGTAATCTTAAATAAACAAGAAACTTCTCTCATAAAAATTTAGTCATGATTGAAGTGCAATGAAAAGGAAGTTAGAATTCTGGTTGCAAAGAATTGAAGTTGAAAGCAGGAACTATTTCATACTCACCTTTAATATCCCATGAATTAATCTGAGGCCTTACAAGAAAAAGAAAAATTTACAGGACCATTGGAGTAAAAAGGCTATATTCATGAGATTAAAGAAGCAAATCAGGGAACTTAAGACTCTACGACTCATTTAGTTATTGATTAAAGAGAGAGTTTATTCACAGAGTTTTTCAAATACAAACAAAATAGCATTTTTTGTTTTTTTCCACAAAGTGAATATTGAAATAAATGTGGTACAGCACAGTATAATAACAGACAAAAGAAATAAGATCTAATGCCTGAAAAAAGGATAGAAATATTCCCCTTTACTTCATAAGTATATCATAGCAGAAGCTACTCAGAGAAATGTAGCATGTTTTGAATAATATTGAAACACAGAGGCTTAACTGTAAAGGTCTGCATAAACACTGACAACAGATTGAGGGCATAAAGAGTTTATGCAGACTATACAAAATACTGATAGAGTGGCTTATTGGTACATTTATTAGGTTTAATGTATGCTTTATAAAGTGACAATACAGTATTTTAAATGTACATTAAAAACAGAGGAGTAATGCATACCTAAACCTCTGTACAGTATTTGTGACAATTTTATATGTTTGTGCATGGGCATGTGTGTGAATGTGTATGTCTCTATGTGCTTGTGTGCTTTCAGAAGCACCATGACCTACAGGGAACATCTGCAGGTTACCCGACTTCTCAACATAATACTGTTTCTACTAGCCCTTTTGATTATCTGAGTCCTTATCTTTAAAAAAATCTAAAACCCTTGTGTGCATATATAGATTTGTTTTGCCTGCATATATGTTCTACATTAATAATACTCTATGGAATAGAAACAACTAATACCCCCTCAATATTTTTAGCCTTTGGTCCATTTTTTTCCCTATCATTCTAAGCGCTCATTTCTTTTGTAAATCTTGTACAACCCTTCCACAGTATATAATGTTTCTGATTCCATTGGATTTTATTTCATTAGCATTGTACTAATTAGAACCACTATTCCACCTTTTGAAAGTAGCTGGATTTTTTAGTACCTCCAAGCCCCTTCAGCCCATCTTCTCCTCTCTTTATTCTTGGTGGCTCCATCTTAGTATGGGTACTGCTTCTGCTTCTTGCCAGAGAAGCAAGCCAGCCATGTGCACAGAAGTATGGCAGCAGCAGCACCTGCTCCTGTGCAGTAGTAGGCCCAGCCGATTTCACACTTACCTAGAGACACAAGAAGGGAAGAGAAAAGAGGCACAGATCAGGATGATTTTGTAGGAGGTTCTGTATGTGTGTTCCTAATGTACAGAAGTGACATTGAAATACCCACTATAAATATGGTATACTCAAGCAAATGGAATGGAAATGCATGCTGAAAATTATCTCAAGACTGAAGAACGCAAGAATGGTTTCTTTGCATTTCAGGAAGATCTTAGGCCTATGCCTCCTGCCTCCAATGGCCACAGTCCTAATGAAGAAAAGGAAGAATGGCAATAATCAGGATAGAAAAGATGAAGCTATTAATCTAATTTAAATCAACCAAACTCATATGCATAATGAGGTACCTTAGGAAAAATTCAAAATAGATGAAATCCTTCTGAAAAGGACCACTCTATGGAGGAGACCCATTTGAAAGATAATGTTGAAGTGAATACTGCTATTTACATGTAATTGTTAAATTATGCATACAGTCTGAACTGGAGAAGAAAAATTCTCAGGTTCTTCTGAGGTCAACATTCACCTTTAAATTAAAGCACTATGTAAATGAGAACATAATAACAAGGTCCAAATGATCTCTAAGACTTGGCTTAGTCCTTGTACTAATAATAGCATCCACAATACTAAAAATACAAGTAGTAAAAGAAAATAGGAGCAATTATATTAATTTCAGAAAAAGCAGACTTCCAAGCAAGATGTTATCAGGAATAACGAAAAGTATTAACAATGATACAGGAGTCAATTCTCTCAAAAGACATAATAATCCATAAATGTGTATGCACCTAACAATAGAGCATCAAACTATGTGAGGCAAAAACTGACAGATTTCAAGGAGAAATGGATAAATTCATTATCATAGCTGGAGACTTCAATACCCCTCTGTTAAAAATGGATAGGTCCAGCAGGTAGAAAAAGCCTATAAGGATATAGTTGAACTCAACAACACCACTAATCAATTAAATATAATTTACATTGCCAGCCTACATCTAAGAACAACAAAATACACATTCTTGTCAATGAAGATGAAATATGCACCAAGATTTTGGGCCATAAAAAAACTTAACACATTTAAAAGAATAGAAATCATACAATCTCTGCTTTTAGATCACAATGGAATTAAATTAGAAATAGATAACATAAAAACGACTAGAAAATTCCTAAAATTTGTGGAGATTAAACAACACACTTTTAAATAACACATGTGCCAAAAAAGAAATCTCAAGAGAAATTTAGAATATTTTGAACTAAGTGAAAATAACACAACTTGTCAAAATTTGTGGTTTCAGTAAAAACAGCACTGAGAGGAAAATCAAATGCAAATATCAGAAAAAAAGAAAGGTCTAATGTTAATTATCTGTTTCCACTTTAGAAACATAGGTTTCTAAATAGGAATTAGAGTAGAAATCAATGACATTCTATGAGGTCAGCATTACCCTAACACCAAAACCAGACACAGATATTACAAGAAAAGAAAATTATAGTTAAACATCTCTCATGAACATAGATCCAAAAATCCTCAACAAAATATTAGCAAATTAAATCCAACAACATATAAAAAAGAATTATACACAGGGTAGGGTGGGGGTAAGGGGGAGAGATCAACCAAAGGACTTCCATGCATGCATATAAGCATAACCAATGGACACAGACACCAGGGGGGTGAGGGCATTAGCGGGGTGGGGGGGCAATGGGGGGTAAGGACACATATGTAATACCTTAATCAATAAAGAATTATACACCATGACCAAGTGATATTTATCCCAGGTATAAAGGCTGGTCCAACAATTGAAAATTAATTAATACAATCCATCACATCAACAGACTAAAAAAAAATAATAATCACATGATCATGTCAATAGATGCAGAAAAGTATTTGACAAATCACTCATTCACTAATGTCAAAAATTGCCTCTACTGTCCACACGGGGCCTGTTCTCCTGTCACTCTCAGACCCCTTGCCCCACAGCGTGCATTGGGGACACGGAGAAGGGCTGGAGGCGGGAAGGAGCAGTCCCAGGGTCCCTTTCTGCTGTTTGGCAGGGAAGCTGGGGCTCCCGCTCACGTGGGGTTAAGTGCGGTCTTTCCAGGGGAAGGAACCCCAGGCCAGAGACGCTTCGTGTCCATGAAGCTCCTTGTTAAGGGCGTAGGCTGAGCTCCCCTTTGCCACCAGCCTGCAGGTGGCAAGCAGCCTTCTGACGTCCCTCTGGGTGGCATCTCTCGGAAGCCTTGTCCACGTCCTGGGTGGTGAGTTCTTGTCAAACGTGGTTGGTGAATCCCGGCTCTGGCCTCGCAGCCTGGGCACCTGCGTAGCCCCAGCCAGGACACCGGCTCCTGCACCACCAGCCTGCAGCCGCCGCCACGACCATGGTCAGCAGCAACGCGATGGCGGCCACAAAGGTCCTGGATCTCCCCGCCTCGGAGTCGCCTGGGATCTCTGTGTTGCTGCCTGTGGTTCCCAGGATTGGTTCGCTCCCTTTCTGGCTGCTGACAGGTTCTGGTGCAGCATTACATTCTCAATGCAGCAGCCAACGTTCAGGTGGGGGGTGCGCCGGATCCTGAGGCCGCTGACCACGTGCTACAAGCCCTGCGCGATCAGGGAGACACCTTGCTGTTCTGCAGGGCCTCGTCCAGCAGGCTCCCAACACCATTTATTGAAGAGGCTGTCTTGACTCCATTGTATGTTCTTGCCTCCTTTGTCAAATATTAATTGAGCATAGTGGTTTGGGTCTATTTCTGGGTTCTCTATTCTATTCCATTGATCTATGTGTCTGTTCTTGTGCCAGTACCAGGCTGTTTTGAGAACAGGAAACACAATACCTTTATATTCGTACCCAAAAAGTAAAATAATTAGATGTAAACCTAAAAAAATATATACAAAATCAAAGAACTAAATAAATGGTGAGGTAGTTCATGTTCATAGAAAGGAAGAACCAATATTGTCAACATGTTAGTTCCTCCTAATTTGACCTATAGATTCGATGCAATCTCAATCAAAATCCCAGCAAGCTTTTTGTGGATATTGACAAAATGTTTCTAATGTTTATGAGAGGCAAAAGACCCAGAAAGCCAACACAATATTAAGTAAGAAAAACAAAGTTAGTCAACTGACACTACCTGATTTCAAGACTTACCTTAAATCTCCAGTAATTGGTGAAGAATAGACAACTTGCTCAATGATGAGCAACCAAGATATGGAACCCCATAAATACAGTCAACTGGTCTTTGACAAAAGAGCAAAGCAAATACATCCCAAGAAACAAGTTTCTCAACTTGTTTAGAAATTCTATAAAAAATCCTATTGCTAATGCTAATATTATAGTTAATGTGAGAAACTCAAAACTTTCTCACTAAGATCAGGTGCAAAGCAAGGATGTATCCAAAGCAAATACAATGGAGTAAAGATAGTCTCTTCATCAAATGATGCTGGAAAAACCTGACATCCAGGTGCAATAAATAAATAAATAAATAAGTGAGTAAATAAGTAAATAAATAAATAAATAAAATTAAAAAAGGAAAGAAAAAAAGAAATGAAACTAGACACAGGCCTTACATTCTTTACAAAAGTAACTCAAAATAAATCATAGATCTAAATGTAACACACAAAACTCCTAGAAAAATAACTTAAGTGAAAACCTAGATGACCTTGAGTATGTTGATGACTCTAAATAGAACACCAAAGGTAAAAGGCATTAAGGAACTAATTGATAAGCTGGACTTCATTAAAATTTAAAAACTGAAAAACAGTATCAAGAGAATGAGAATACAAGCCACAGACTGGGAGAAAATATTTGCAAAAGACACAGCTAATAAAGGACTGTTATTCAAAATAGACAAAAAAAACTTTTAAAACCCAACAATCAAATAAACAAACAAGCTCATTAAAAATGAGCTAAACGTCTTAACAAATACTTTACCAAAGAAGACATACAAATGACAAATAAGCATATGAAATTATGCTCCACATCAGATACCATCAGAGAAATTCAATGAGATACCACTACCCAACTATTAGAATGGCCAAAATATGGAACACTGACACCACCAAATGCTGACAAAGATGTGGAACATCTCATACATTGGTGGTAAGAATGTAAAATATTACAGTCACAGTGGAAACAGTTTGCGGGTTTCTTAAAGAACTAAACATATTCTCACCATACAATCCAGCAATCACACTCCTTGGTATTTACCCAAAGGAGCTGAAAACTTATGTCCACACAAAAATCTGCACATGGATTTTAATATAAGCTTTATCCATAATTTTCAAAACTTTGAAGCAACCAAAATGCCCTCAGAGCTAGGACTCAAACCTGTACAACTTGTAAGAATTAAAAGTCACTGACTCAAAATATCCTGAGATAATTAAATGGGTTTCTGTATTCATTAATTATTTTTATTGTTATAGCATCCACGTTATTCTTTTTGAGTGCACAGTATGGAAGGCTTCTATACCTCTCATGGAACATTGTCTTTTCTTCACCAACTTTAATCAGTCTTTTAATCTTATGATCTGATCAGAAAATACTCCAACAACAACTGTTTTCCTCTCTTTTCTTTTGTTCTTGTTTGCAAATTACATTAGACATAAACACATGCACCAACATACTTTTCATATTCATTGAACATATAATTGAAAGCTATGTCTCTTTTTCACAAGTCAGGTAGTTTTATCTTGTTCATTAATAACTTCTCTATTAAAATATACAAAGACAGGTGTAGCATGCAATTTGACTTCCTATCTTTATTGATGTTTACTAGAGGGGTAGGTAGCATGTGACCTATTTATAGATTAGAAGGCTAGGTGAGGCAAAGTAAAGTGAGTCATCGGCTTGTCATCATAAGTAAAGAGTGGCAAAATTTGATTAAGGGCTTCCACATCTCAAAAGTAACTAGGGCATTACCTATGTACACAGACAATAAGCTGTTATTCAATTCTCAGCCTACATGCCATCTTTGATTTCTCCTTTCCCATATCCAATGATAATAATAGTTTTAAAATAGCAATTTATTGATTGATTTACTTACTGATTGTGTACAAGCTTATGTGTAGGTGCTGACTACCCAAAGCAGAATTTGCCTCAGCAGATCTCCCTTTGGTATGCCACTTGTGAATCTAATTGGATCCTGCTCTGATGTCTGAAGTTGGCCACAGGGTGTGTTGTTTCTGGGCCTCTTGGGCGGTACTCTTGTGAAGGCTAATATAAGACACTGTCTGTGATTGCTCCTCAGCAACCTGTTTAGAGCTACAAACAACCCACAATTTGTGGCTGCCTCTGCTGGGTCTGGGTGCATGTGGGGAGGACCAGAACTGGGCCCAGGGGCAGGTCAGCAAAATCCCAAGTAACCCCTAGATCTGCCTCTGCCTGACTCCGCCCACTGGCTATCACTGAAAGAGCCTCGGCTGCATTCCTTAGTATGGTGTCAGCTCCGTGGAGTGGAGCATGGAGGGATTCCAGATGGTGGGGCTATTGCTTTCCCCCATAGTAGGGAGTGCTCTACCCAAGAAATATGGCATCTGCGGTATGGGAGAATCATTTAGCACAGTGATCTTGGTGGCTGTCCCTTCAGCTCTCTCCCCAGAGACACAAAATCCCAGACTCTCCTCAGACAACTCTAGTCTGCTGGAGCCCAGGGTGAGTGGCTGAGAATGAAATTTTGTGTGTTGGCCCTATAACAGGATGCTGGTGTCTGTAGTAGACTCCTGTATCCCTCTGCCAGATAGAAATCCTGCTGTTTTCACGGTCAGATGTTATGTGGCTCCTCTTCTAGGCTCTGGTGCTCTAGGTTGGGGCTTAGTCCCCATGCTTCTCAAGGGGAACCCCCTGCAGGTCAGACATCCCTCCAAAACCTCAGCTGCCACCCATGGGAGCAGGGCCAGCCCTTTTCACATTTCTGCACTTCTTACCAGTCTCAATGTGGCTTTTTCTGTAAACCCTTGGTTATAAGACTTCTCTTCAGCTAGTGTTCAGTTGCTTATTCAGGATGATTGTTCTATAATTTAGCTGTAGTTCCAGTTTGGTCCTAGAAGGAGATGAATTTAACTTCCACCTTCTCCGCCGCCATCTTGGATCTTCCCAAGACTATGAATTTTTTTTTAAAAAAATATTTCTTTATTGATTCAGAGAGGAAGGGAGAAGGAGAGAGAGATAGAAACATCAATGATGAGAGAGAATCATTGATCAGCTGCCTCCTGCACACCCCCTACTGGGGATCGAGCCCGCAACCCATGCATGTGCCCTTGGCCGGAATCGAACCTGGGACCCCTCAGTCCGCAGGCTGACGCTCTATCCACTGAGCCAAGCCGGCTAGGGCAAGACTATGAATTTTTAAATTACAGATTGAACATTGTACCTTGAATTTCTTCACAGGAAAAATAGAGTTTTTTTCTTTCTGAGCATGAGTCATTGTTAAAACCTGGCTGCTCAAGAATAAGAAAGTAGCATTGCATTTTACAGTAACATGAGAAAAAAAGTCTTTTTGAGTATATGAGGATATTAGAAAAACACAGACTTTAAGTTTATATGTCTTAAACAGCATAGTAGTACATGAATAGTAATGGAACTAATTTAAACCAGGAGTTATGGTGCCATTCTTCCATTGCCTCTGTCTTTCCAGTCATGGCAATAAATGCTTGTTATTATAATACAAATAGAATGCCTTTTACCAGAGGTCAAGTTTTGTCTGTAATCTTTTCAGTTAATTAGAGAAGTAAATCTGTTAAAACTTTCTCTTTTGCTCCCTATAATGCTCCATCAAACAAGACTCTGAGTTGCTTGATTGGAAAATTGCTGCTTTCAACAATGGGGAATATTATTCTTGACAGATTAAATATATCAATATTTTATATGTCAATAAAAGGACAGAAAGCAACAAATCACATCACATGCCAAGTCAATGGGGAAAAAAAATGTCATGGTGGCATTCCAGGGCAGTCCCAGAAAAAGGATGGGGTAGGAGAGGTGTGGCTGATTTTTTAGGGTAGCTCAAGTTGGTTTTTAGTGGAGCTTTTATTAGTAATAGAGACAGAGAAAAGGGTACAAAGAACACTATCTTATACAAATAACAATGGAATTTCAGTGATCAGTTCATCTTTTGGGGACATTGTAGTTTAACATCTGCCTTTTCATTGATTTGTTTAGTGTTTCAGAGTCTACTATGTATCACTGTATCTGCAGGCTTCATTTTTATGATAGTATAATGCCTTAATCACAGCAGAAAATAGATAGACATTTGTGATACTAGTGCTCAGAATAAAGATCTGAAATTAATAATCATACAATAGTTGTCATGTATAGAATGTGTGCTGGGTGCTATAAAGTTTAAAAGTGGCATCTCATTTAGTTATTTTGCCTATGATGCTTTCAGGAATTTAGAGAAGCAAATCTGTTTGTACTTCCCCAACATTATTCCTATTTTGAAGATGAAGAAATTAATATACATGCAGAATAAGTAACTTTCCCAGTATCACAAATAAATGATGAAACTTGAACTTGAACTTGGCTCAAACTGATTCCAGAACTTTTTCTTGTGCTCAGATTATATATTAAAAATATCTATATCAAATGTATCTTTCCCATGTTATATAGTAATTTTTTAAAAATATGCTTTATTGGTTTTAGAGAGAAAGGAAGGCAGAAGGAGAGAGAGATAGAAACATCAATTGGCTGCCTCTTGCATACCCCCTACTGGGGATCGAGCCCACAACCCAGGCATGTGCCCTGACCAGGAATCAAACTAGTCACCTCTTGGTGCATGGGACAACACTCAATCCACTGAGCCACACCATTAGATCAAGAACTTTTTTTTACCACTTTGAATTTATCAGTCTTCTTAGAAGATTCCAGGGACCTGTGTCCACCTTGCATGGTTCTGGTTATTAAAAGGGTACATCTTGCAGACTTGGCGCTCCCAATTCTTGAGCCAATGGAACCAACTGGCACTGTCTTGGCAAACCTATCCCTTCTAGTGCTGTAGAAGACCGAAGAAACCCAAGCAACGCTTAGAGAAATGGAATTACACAGCTTTATTATGCTGTCAGTCTCAGCCGAGTCACCTTCAAAATCTGAGCAAACCAATATGGTGGAAGCCCCTCTTTTATCCCCTTTTGGTGTTTTTGTCCCCCAAATATGGATTATACTTCTGGAGCTTTCGTGGGCTTTGCAAAAAGCCCCAGGTGTTGGGGGTCTTGAGACCATACATATCTAAGGGCCTGGCCTGGCGCCAGCACTGATAACTCCTCTCCGGGGGCTGTGTCATGGTTTATGGCCTCTGTGAAATGTGAGCATTTAGGTAACAGGTCTTGCAAGACCAGTTTGAGGAGAAAGGGGCAATGCTTAATTATAGGTTATCAAGAATGTACATTAGGTTACTGGCACAAATTCAGATTGCTAGCGCCCCCCACCCCCCCAAAAAATGTCTTATTTTCCCCATCATTAGAGGATGTAGGAAGTGGGGCCCAATAAACTTGCTTGATGAATTCAGATAACTGATTTTTTCTGGGTAAGAAACCAGCCATGGACACATACTCCCTACCCCCACCCCCAAACTGGGTGTTTTTGACCATCCCTGACACAGTTTGAGCACAACTGATGAAGAACTCCAGGTCGTGGGCACACCCAGCTCCTGTGTTGGACTGCTGTCTGCCTGTAAACCCTCAGTGTTTTGACAGGAGACACCATACCATCCTCACTCCTATCTAGAGACCTTGCCACGGCACCGCAACACAACCTTAACAGCACAGTGTTGCTCTGGTAAGCACAGCACGAAACACAGCAACTCAGATTGTCCTGCCCTCTGACTAAAGCTGTCGAACACAAACCCCCATGGCTCTGGGCCTTCCTGTGCTTTCTGTTTGTACCTGAGCCCCACAGTTCCCAGCTTAGTTCTTTCCTCACCAGGTCACTGCTGAGTGCCCAGCCTTGTGGCCATAAGTGCCTGAGTCCAGATATAATAAGTTGACTGTCTTCATTTATCAAGGCAGAATATCTTTCATCTTTGATATTTAATTTTTTAAAACAAGTTAAGATATAAATGCAAAGTTTGTATAGAGAAGAAGCAGGCATATTAGATTTCACCTTTTTTTTTTTTTGCTGTATAAATAATGAAGGCAGGAAGGTGAAAGGATCAATGGAGAAAAAAACTTCTGTACTTTAAATGCCATGAACAAAAGTTCAATAGGTGTCTCTCTTCTTTTGAATAAATTCCTTCCTGCCTCTTCATATTCAGACCATCTTGTTTGCATATGCATTAAAACCAAGGACAAAAATAATCTGTCATGGGACTGATTCTATTTTGTTCTTTTGTGACGTTACTGAACAAAGGTATCTCTAGTAAAAAAGAAACAGGTTTTAAACCTTTGACCTAAAACATACAAAAGCTTTAATTCAAACTTTTAATGGAACAAGTTAAAATGATCCCTCGTGGGTCTGAAAAGAGATGACAAGAACACCAAACTTGGTTGGTGGCCAAAAAATGCAGAAGTTAAATGTCTGAGGAAAGAAAGCTTGTGAGGTGTGGCTCTTTCTCAAGCTCCTCTGAGTGTTCCTGTTGTTTATTACTGGAAGTAGAAACTCACATTGCTTCTCTGAGTCATTCTGTAGACAATTTCAAGATGTACTCTATGTACCCACAGGATGTGTTCTAGGGTGTGCTGTCCACAAGCAGAACTCAGTAGTGGGTCCCCATTAATACCTCCCAGGAGTAGACAGAGCAGACTTACGAGTAATGGTAGGAACCGTCCCTCCCTTCCCCCCCGCCACCACCAAAGACTGAGCACTGAGTCTGTGTACAGGAGCACAGTGGATGGAAGTCCAGCATCTCTCCTCAAGAACTGCAGCTCTTGATTCTAATGTACTAGGTTGACAATATCTTCCTACCTCTCCTGCCCCTTCACTCCCAGGTTTAGGGGCTGAACTCTCCTGGCAGTTGAATACCTTTCACCCAAAACACATAGCATGCCTCATGTAGGTCGCTCCAGCTTGAAGCATTGGAGCTTTGCCACTTCAAAAAAAGAGGAGGCAAAAAAATTTTAAAAGAGCCCCTACCTTCTTTGTTTGCTTTATTTCTCCACAGAGATAACCAGAATGTAAAGAGTGAGACCATAAAATTCAGACATGTCCATCGTTAAGGACTAATGCATTCAAGCTGTGG
>NW_005356128.1:89707-101283 GCF_000412655.1 Myotis brandtii
TTCCTATCATTACACACAACCAAATATGTCAGAGAGAGCAGGGATTTACTCTCTGGAAAAGATGTATTGGCAAAGAGCTCATAACAGCACTATGTCTAAGGAGATATATTACAGTGAATTTTGATAGGAAAGTTTATATCATCCTTATAAATTTTATTCAGTACAGCTCCAATCATTCTGTAGCTGGAGCAGGAGTGAGGTGAGAGATATACAGAGGAGTACATTAGGGGCAATGACTGGCTGTTCAAGGACCATATTCAAATATCAGAACATGTTACATGGGTTACATATTTTAGGGAAAAATCTTGAATTGTAGATTCTTTCAATTATATTCAACTAGAGGCCTGTTGCACGAAAAGATTCGTGCAATACACCTTCCCTCCCCCTGGCTGCCGGCACCGGTTTTCCTCCGGCACCAGGGACCCAGGCCTTCACTCCGGCCGGAGCCGCCTTCAGTCTTCGCTGCTCTGTCCAGAGCCGCCTTCCAGCCCGTGCTGCTCTGGCTGGAGCCGCCTTCAGTCTTCACTCTGCCACTTTGCGCCTACGTATGCAAATTAACTGCCATCTTTGTTGGTGGTTAATTTGCATATCTCACTGATTAGCCAATGGGAGGCGTAGCGAAGGTACGGTCAATTACCCTGTTTGTCTATTATTAGATTAGATGGTATAAATTTCTCTGCTGGATTTCCCCCAAAAATCTTGCGAAAGAGTTGTAATTTTAATTTTCTCTGTGTGTCTCTCTTGCCCCCATAGCTCCACCTCTAAGATAAGGAGCTGAGGAAAAAGAGAAGAATTTACCCAAGTGCTATTACTGTGCCTCAAGGAAAGGGTGCTAGCCATCATCAACTTGAGGATGTACCAGAAAGTACTGATCTGAGGTCATACTTTCCTCAGCTGCTCAACTTCATGAAAGGGAAGGACAGTAAGAACAGTAGCTGGACTTGATATGAGGTTCAGTCATACCGAGCCCAAACTATATATCAGAGAAAAAGACAAAAGACAGCTCTGTTTATTATTATTACTATTACTATAATTATTAATACTTTCTGGATTCTTAATAATTTCTCATATTAGAGTGTAGGTTTGGGTAGCTAGCATTCTTTTTAGTTTTGAACATCTGGAGATTTTAAATACTACTTTGTGTTTGTTATTTTATACAAATGGAAAACCATAAAGCTGAAATAAAGTCCAGAACAAGCAATACCCAGTAAAAGAAAAAGAAGTAAATTCCATTTCTTTCATGCATAATTTGTTATATAAAGTATATAAAAAAGGTATAGATTAGAAAGAAGTATTGTATCAATGACAATTTCCTAATTTTGGTAATTGTGCTGCTATATAAAATAATGTTATTTTAAGGTATTATTCACTTAACTACCTAAGGTTGAAGGGACATTGTGTCTGAGAGAGGGAACAGAGCAGAAGGCAGGGGGAGAATGACAAAGTAAATATGATGAAATTTAACATTAAGGGGATCTGGGGAAGAGTATATGGGAATTCTTTGTTTTTGCAATTTTTCTATAAACATGAAATTATTTCAAAATCAAATGTAAACAAATATGAATTAAAGTTAGCTATATACACACACACACACATATATATATATATATGCATGCATATACATACATGTGTAAAATCAGTGGGCAACTCCTATACTTGTAAGTATGAAGAACAAGCACTCAATAAATATGTTGGTCAGATGACATGCAAAATGAGAAACCTGCACATGACAATTTGCATTGTGTAGTATTCATTCACCTCTTACATGACATTTGCACATGTTGCTCTGTTCAGCACACAGCGGGATAACTGAGGAGGTCCCTGTTTGGGCCACAGCCCATTCCCACCAACCACAGCCCATTCCCACCAACCACAGCCAACCACAAAAAAATGGAGCAAACAGCCTGCAGATAATAAAGATGATATTTAGGCATTAATGATAAAATAACAGAAAATGGTAAGTGAGGAGGGTATGTGTGCAGGACAAGTGTGGCCACATGGACAGGGAATGGAGCATAGACTTCATCTCCTCCAGGCGCCTCCCACAGAAGACCAGAGCAGTGCACAGGCACAGAGGGCACATTTTCCTCCACAGAACTTCTCGGGCCTCCCAAGACTGAGTGGTTATGTACTTCATGGCAAACAACATGTCCCACTAAAGCAGTGGTTCTCAACCTTCCTAATGCCGCGATCCTTTAATACAGTTCCTCATGTTGTGGTAACCCCCAACCATAAAATTATTTTCGTTGCTACTTCATAACTGTAATTTTGCTACTGTTATGAATCGCAATGTAAATATCTGATATGCAGGATGTATTTTCATTGTTACAAATTGAACATAATTAAAGCATAGTGATTAATCACAAAAACAATATGTAATTATATATGTGTTTTCCGATGGCCTTAGGCGACCCCTGTGAAAGGGTCATTCGACCCCCAAAGGGGTCTCAACCCACAGGTTGAGAACCGCTGCACTAAAGGAAGGGGTTTTTCTTCAGTGGTCGGCAAACTCATTAGTCAACAGAGCCAAATATCAACAGTACAACGATTGAAATTTCTTTTGAGAGCCCAATTTTTTAAACTTAAACTCTATAGGTAGGTACATTGTTATTAACTTAATTAGGGTACTCCTAAGGCTTAGGAAGAGCCACACTCAAGGGGCCAAAGAGCCACATGTGGCTCGCGAGCCGCAGTTTGCCGACTTCGTATCTAGCTGATACGTAGAAAGGTGCTCCCTAAGAGAAAGACCACAGAATTTTTATGTGCAATTAAAGCTGTCCCAGGCAGCTTCAGCTATGAGTGCATGTGGCAAGACATGAAGGCAAGAGGATGCAGAGTTGGGGATTACACCTGAACAGAACAGGGTTTTTCACTTCACCACTGGCCAGGCTGGGCTTCCTCTGCCTGTGGGAATTTCCCAGTTCATTTGGTGTCACATTCCAGAGTGTTCCTTTGGGTCTCCCTGGGCTTACCCAGTTTGGTTCTTGGTTAACGTATAGCCGCTGCCGGGTTTTCCTCTGTCATCTCCTTGCAGTGGCTGTCTGCGTGAGGGAACACAGCCTTCTGCTGGACCTTTTCAGTGACTTTCGGTGACTTGGCCTTAAGTGTCAAAAGTTTGGAACAGGTCCAGTAAAAAGCCATTGCTGCTCTAACAACTTTATATTTGGCTAAAACTCAATGCCTATTCAACACTTTAGTACTACCCCATCTCCCCAAAAGCAATATCAGAATGGGATCATAAGTTTACTTTAAGCAATGACCAGAATGCATCAAATGTTAGAGGTCTCTTCCAGAACCCAGTGGCAGACACTAACTGCTGCTTTTTGCAAGCACTTCCCAGGCAAGTCCCACTCTGGTGCACAGCTGTGTTACATATCACAGAAGCTGACAGCAGCTTCTTCTGTTGTTATTGGCAGAAACAGAGACTTCTGTGTGGACATCAGGAAAACTGGGTCACTAATCTTATGAAGCACCCACTATCACCTAGGTTGAAAAGGCTCAAAAAAACAAATTCTATTTTTCCCCCATTCTTGCCCACTGATCTCCCCATAACTTGCAAATCAGTTTTCTCAAAGGCAGTTAGATTTGAGAGAAGAGAAAATATTAGTCAGGAGTCACAGAGCTAAAGGTAACAAGTATAAAGAGATGTAGGATGGTCACTGTTCAGACTAAAGGAGAAGAGATATCTCATTGGATTGAAAATATGAAAGAACAGACTTTCATCTTTTCCAATATAAAGAGGTTCTGAGTTTTCAGAGTTCATGGTACTGTTCTTGAGAACCCAAGAGCATAATTTCAAGAACAGGAAACATGATGGCTTCTCATTCAAGTTAAATAACAAAATGAAAGCAATAATTACTCAAATTCACTTGGCAAATTGGCAAAACAAATTAATTGAAACACTACTTTTGAGCATAAGGATATAATTAGAAAAATCTTTGGTAGATAAAAATATCTTTGAGGCATGAACTAAATCAATTAGACAATGTGATTATTAAGACTATGTGTCAATTCAAACTTGCAGTCATGAAATGTGAAAGGAAGAGTTAGGTTTTCCAGCAAATATTCTCTTAAAATGGTCCTGCATAAATAATATGAATAACAGTAGCAAACATCTTTTGAGCTTCTGTTATGTGAAGACTAGAGGCCCAGTGCATGAAATTTGTGAGCGGGGCGGGGGTTCCCTCAGCCCAGCCTGCACCCTCTCCAATCCGGGACCCCTCATGGGATGTCCCGGGATCAGGCCTAAACCAGCAGTTAGACATCCCTCTCACAATCCGGGACCACTGGCTCCTAACTGCTCATCTGCCTGCCTGCCTGATTGCCCCTAACTCCCCCCCTCCCCGCCAGCCTGATCACCCCTAATTGCCTCTACCTGTTGGTCTGATCACCCCCAACTGCCCCCACCCCCATCGGCCTGGTTGCCCCCAACTTCCCCTCCTGCTGGCCTGGTTGCCCCACACAACCTGTTGTTCAGTTGTTTGGTCTCCCCTCACTAACCCCCCTGCTGGCCTGGTTGCCCCACGCAGCCAGCTGGTCATTACTGTTACTGTGACGGCATCCTGGACAATTTGCATATTACTCTATTATTAGTATCGATGCTGTGTTACACTATGTATTATTCTCATCACTTGTACTATTTCATTCTCTTAAAAAGTAATAAATAAAATCACCATTGGTAACACTTAAACAGCATAAACCATCACTGACCATAACCTGGAATTTATGATGGAAGGAATACAGGGCACTGACATCCGACAAAAGACACTCTGAGAAGCCTCCTCCCCTTAGCCTCATCTTCTACTTACAAATACCCCAGCTTGTCAGTATAATCTGGTTCTATACAACTCTGAACACATCCAAGCTGATTATAATAAAAATTCAATTAGCACATGGTATCCCCTGGCAGCAGCTATTCATTCAAGAGTGGACACATGGCAAAGTTGGCCCAACTAGACTGAGAGAATTTTAGTCCATTACTGGGGAGAAGCTCTCCTTCTCCTATTTGACATGAACAAGATGCTTAGTGCCCCATGTGCCAAATGCAGCCATTTTATGACCAAAGGGAGACCTGGCGTCAGGATGAAGCCAACATGAAGACAGACAACATATTTGAGCCCCTGGATTGGTCAAGTCTGCACCTCACTGTAGCTCTGGCCTTCCTGTAATAAGATATCTTAAATGTCTTCTTTGTTTGTTTAAGCCAGTTGGAGCCAGATTTTTGTAACCTAACACTAGAACATCGTAATTTATATTTAAAAAATGAATATTTGTTAAACTAAATTCTAGCAAAGTATAAAAATTTAAATTTCTATATAAATTAGGACTATTTTTCAAAGTATATGCACTGACCACTTGTACCTGAATCACCTGGGATATCCTATATAATAAAGAGGTAATATGAAAATTAACCCTCACATCCTCACAAGATGGCTGCCTACGACCAGACCAGCAGAGGTGTTAGTGAGAGATGAACAAATGACTGAACAAGCAGGCTGTGTGGGGTGACCAGGCCAACAGGGGGGTTAGTGAGGGACAAACAAACAACTGAACAAGCAGGCTGCGTGAGGCAACCAGGTCGACAGGGGGGTTAGTGAGGGATGATCAAACGACTGAACAAGGAGGCTGCATGGGGTGGCCAGGCTGGCAGGGGGGTTAGTGAGGGACGATTAAACGACTGAACAGCAGGCTGCGTGGGGCGACCAGGCTGGCAGGGGGCACAGTTAGGGGCGATCAGAACAGAAGGGGGGGCAGTTAGGGATTACCAGGCAGGCAGGCAGGTGAGCAATTAGGAGCCAGTGGTCCAGGATTGTGAGAGGGATGTCCGAGGGGTCCCAGATTGGAGAGGGTGCTGGCTGGGCTGAGGGGACCCCCTGCTCCGTGCACAAATTTTGTGCACCAGGCCTCTAGTTTGTTTATATCACAAATGAGAAAATCATAACTTCTGGGGTACAGAAAATAAAAATCCAGAGTCTCAACAAATCTACCTTTGATTCTAATGTTAAAGGTTGAGAGCTACTGTAAAGGCAAGCTATATATTTTCAGTTGGGAATTTAGAAATTCATGATGCAGCCTGTTTGGACTCTTGTTTCTCTGTTGTAAAGATGTGTGTACTCAAACCTGCTCCTTGGTTCTTCCTACCTAAGTGTGATCCAAAGTAAGCAGAGTAGCAATCTTTAATTTGTAAAAGCGAGTATTTCTGAAAAATTGTGTCAAAGCTTTACACTGAATAAAATATTAAAATTCTTGAGAAATATTCAATAGCCTTATAAAATTGTTTTCAGGGTAGGTAAAAAATATTCTCCTAAAATCACCTTTCTAAAGAAAGGAGGCATTTAAAAAATTAGGTTCTATTAGACTCTTATCATATTACATTACAACCACAAATGTGAACTCTTTATGAAGACCCTTCCTTGCCTAACTACTATTTATATTTCTGGATTCAGTTTAAGTGTTCTTTCCCTAGGAGGCCCCACCTACTCTCTCTAAACTAAAGTATTACTTTTACCATGGCTGATACATGGAATTAAAACTGGTTGAAACGAGGATGCAGTCCCTAAAGTAGATCTGCAGTGTCACTCAGCCTCCTTCCTGGCTCTTCTTCCTGATCTCTGCAACCTATCCCTCGAGCCACCCTGAAAAATGCCCACACTCACTGTTTACCTTCCTAAGCCCTCTACAGCCTTAAGGGCTCAGCTAAAAATAATATACTTCCTTAAGAAGCTCCCAGGTGAGGCCAGGCCCCCTTGAATGGTGATAGAACCAAATAAAATACCAGTCAGGCTGCTTTTAGCTACAAATAAGAGAAAGCATGCCTAAAACTTTACCCAATAAGGTAATGAATTACCGTGTTGTCAACTATGTTGGAAATTCCTAGGGAAGGCCTGCTTCAGGGCTGACTACCCATCGGCTGAATTCTCTGCCCACCAGGTTGCTCTTCCTACCACTCCAGCTGGTCAGAGATTACAACCAGAGGGAGGGAGAACATAGCTTCTGGAGCCTCTCCCTTAGGCATGTGATCTCTTCTTCCTCAGAAGTCTCTGGAAACATTTCCTCTAGTCTCACTGACCCAAATGGGCTTAAGGCTTTCCATCGCATGCTAGTGTTAAGAGGTGGGATAACTAAAATTAATTTATAGTGCTTGCAACCTTATATTACAACACTACACAACAAGAAAATTGTAGTATTTAGTAGCATACTCTAGGACAGTGGTTCTCAACCTTCCTAATGCCGCGACCCTTTAATACAGTTCCTCATGTTGTGGTGACCCCCAACCATAAAATTATTTTCGTTGCTACTTCATAACTGTAATTTTGCTACTGTTATGAATCGCAATGTAAATATCTGATATGCAGGATGTATTTTCATTGTTACAAATTGAACATAATTAAAGCATAGTGATTAATCACAAAAACAATATGTAATTATATATGTGTTTTCTGATGGTCTTAGGCGACCCCTGTGAAAGGGTCATTCGACCCCCAAAGGAGTCGCGACCCACAGGTTGAGAACCGCTGCTGTAGGATAATTGGATGGGACTGCTCAGTGCAGAGTCTTGGACTGACCTAAGCCCTGACCTGGGGGCTGAAGGGATCAATAAAGGAGCACATCTGGAATGAAGACATTTCTGGCATGTCAGGGGTATGCTTTGGTTGAAATCAGGGGGCTTCAAACTACAGTCCAACCACCTGTTTTTGTAAATAAAGTTTTATTGGGACACAGTCATACCAACTCATACATGAAGTACCTTTCATGTTACAATTGCAGAGCTGAGTAGTTAAAATAGAGAATATATGGTTCATAAAACTGAAAATATTTACTTATCTGTCTCTTACAGAAATGTCTGCCAGCCTCTGGTTTGGAGTCACCAACTATAGTGGAATAATATTGGCAAAGCAACCACAGTGCCTACTGCTTCGTCTGACACTTTTCCTTTCTAACATACTTCCCATGTATATTATCTTCTGGAATATCTGCCGCTCCTGCTAGGTTTTAAGTTCCCTGGGGGCCGTGAATAGTGTCTTTTTAAATTACTTGCTGGTGCTGGGTCATAAGCATCTAGCATAGGGTCTGGCACACTGGCAGTACCCCATAAATATCTGTTGGCTGAGTGAGTGAATGAATGTGCTCCTTAAATAATCTTTCATGTGGGAACAGAAGCAATGATTTCTTTCAGGATGTGCTATAGAAAGAGAGTAACAACATTTCAATAAGGCATGCCAAGAAAGTGACCCATCTTCCACAAAAGGGGGACATGAACCTTATCATTAACATTTCCCAACCTCTGGGAGGAAGATGTGGCTACATACTCTCTCCTTTGAGAGGAGGCAGAAATAAGCTAAGATTCTCAGAAGTTGCAGAGGTAGGGTGTATGCCACTGAAAGTGAGGCCCAGAGCTCTCCTTACTGAGAATGTTCACCCTCACATGCATGCTGTGCCTCCCAACCCCAAATTTGCTGCCAACCCCATAATCTGTGACTTCACTCACTCACTGAAGTTCAGCCTTCGTTAGTGTTCAGGGAACAGTAACAACTTCTTAAAGATAATAAACATAGGCAATCCAGTGAGATAGGCATAGTGATATCTCTATGCCACAGTTTCTCTTTACATTTTCTTTCTAAAATAAAGATAACAGAGTCTTCAAAAATAATAGTAATCTGAAGAAAGCAAACTCAATACACTCAAAATACTTGTTCAGGGGATCTAGAAACAAATTTTATGTGTAAACTAGAGGCCCGGTGCACGAATTTGTGCACCATTGAGGTCCCTCGACCTGGCCAGCGGGATCAGGCTGAAACCGATTCTCCGACATCCCCCGAGGGGTCCCGGATTCCTAGAGAGTGCAGGCCCACCGGTGCATGATCAGGGCCAGGGAGGGACGGGGGAGGTTAGCCAGCTCAGGAGGGACAGCAGGAGGGCTCCAGGGTGTGTCTGGCCTGTCTTGCTCAGTCCCTGTTGGCCGGATCCCAACAGCAAGCTAACCTATCAGTTGGAGCATCTGCCCCGGATAGTCAGTGTACCTCATAGCGAACAGTTTAGCGCCCTTAGCATATCATTAGCATATTATGCTTTGATTGGTTGAACGGATGACTGGACACATAGCATATTAGGCTTTTATTATATAGGATGATGCCAGTTTTGTTTTGTGTTTTTTTTCTTAGCATGCAGTCTAAGAGAAATTTATAAATAAAAAGGCAAAAATTAAAATGACATTACAATTTTTAAATTACTGAAATGGCTTCAGTGAGTTTAATAACATAAGATACTATTACCACTAGTAAAGAGGCAAGAGGTTTTTTTGTAAGTTTAAGATTTTTAATCCACAATGCTGAGAAGATATAGAACATTGAGGTGCAGTAATGAAGATAAACAACAAGATCTCCATTTCATTATAACCTGATGATTAGTATAGCAACACACAATAACAAGAGAGGTCAGCTAGAGCAGTATTCTAATCAAGTTGAGGCCTGTATGAAACAGCCAAGAAAGCTTCAAACACCAGAGAAAGGAAAATGCCAAACACTATTTTAAAATATCTCCCCTGGACACAGTTTGATTTTCAAAAACAAACAAAAACCAAAACCAAATGCTGATAGTCAAGTTTATGCCAGCATTTTCCCCTTCAGTTAATTTATGGCAAGCACAAATGAACCCAGACTTAGGAAAGCCTCATCATCAAGGAGGAAGAATGGGCAGTTTGTATTCGGGCAAAGTAGGTGATGTTTAGAGCACCATATTCTCTACCAAAAGAGCAGGTGCTATTTTGAGTGAAACAGGGTGTTTGTCATTCATTGAGTCAAATAAAATTGCTTCATTACAAATTCACAGACCTTTGATATGGTATCACATCTGTCCATTTTTTGCCCATTATCTCATAGAAACAAATTTTTCATAGAAGTTCTAACATAAACATATTTTAAATGATTTGGGATATGGTGATACTGCCATTAGATCAATTCCCTCAAAATTTTTATTCTAAAAGTAAAATATTTAATGTGAAAAGTTGATGTTTAAGTTAGTAACTCACTATGCACTGAAGGTCAAAAACAATCTGGCATATAAGATTAACCAATGGACACAAGACACCCGGGCGGGGGGTAGGGGCGGGGGAATGTCAAGGGGGGGAAAAAAAGGACACATATGTAATACTCTTTTTAATACTTTAAGAAATAAAAATTATAAAAAAAAAACAATCTGTCTGTCCACATATCAGGGGAAAATATTTGTTATCATACAGCAATGCATCTTATGGGTTCATAGTCTTTGTTCTAATAACACCAATTCTAGAACATCCTAAGAAAATAATTCAATTAGGAAAAGACATATTAATTAAACTACTCATTATACTATATCTTTAAATAACAGAAACTAGAGTAAGAAAGAAATAAGAAGTGATGAAATTAATGAAGGTTTACAAACCAACTGAAATATTATCCTATCATTACAACTTATAATGGTGAAACCATGTAGTATGAAAAAAAAAATTATAGGTTGAGCACAAGTCAGTTTGGCTCAGTGGATAGAGCATCAACCTGCGGACTGAAGGGTCCCAGGTTCAATTCTGGTCAAGGGCACATGCCCGGGTTGCAGGCTCGATCCCCAGTTGGGAGCATGCAGGAAGCAGCCAATCAATGATTCTCTCTCATCATTGATGTTTCTATCTCTCTCTCCCTCTCCCTTCCTCTCTGAAATCAATAAAAATATATTTAAAAAATTTATAGATTGCTAAGCAGAATACACTATATCTACATGTGAAAAATATCTGAAATGTTCTAATTAGTACACAGGAAAATTCATAAGCCCCTTCATCAATGTGTGAATTCCCGCCTCTCCAGTTTCTGTATGGTCTCCTGATGAACTCTTCTCATTCCTCCCCTCTGCCTTTGCTATACCATAATCCTTGCCAGCAAGGTATTTCTGTCTACTGCCAGAAAATCCACACATGTCACTTTCTTTAAAACCCAGTTTGATTCTTATCCCTGTCATAAAGTTGTCTGTTGCTCTGGAGTGGAAATTGCTATAGATTGCATAGCCCTTACTGTCATTTCCTTGATGGTTGTTTTGTTTGCTTTATTTCTCAGATAGAATGGGAATTCCATAGACAATTATTTTTAATATTTACAATGAGTAATAAATATATGATTTTTGAATGAATTAATCAATAAATATAAACACGTCAGAGCAAGGATTATTTCTTTTCTTTGTATCTACAATATTTCCCCTAATTCAGACAAACAGTTGATTATCAATGACTGTTCACTAAAGCAGAAGGATCAATGAATGTACGGGTATTGTTACACATGATTCTGACTGCAATACTGGGATGTGTTTTTCTTCCCCATCCCTTTTCCACCTTGTGCTCCTATGAAAGATCAAATAGGTTTTTCTCTAAAGGGAGTGTCTTCTATGAAAATAACTTACCCAGGTCAAACTGGCCAGAAATGTAGCCACAAGTCTGCCGAACTTCCTCACTGTCCCAGCCCAAGGGGTAGAGGGCGCAGCCAGCACCGATCAACAAGCCTGCAAAGAGATAAATGAAGGGAGCCTTAGCAGTGTCCTTCTGCATCCCTAGATAA